>NW_016813570.1:112990-115878 GCF_001698545.2 Rhinopithecus bieti | reverse complement strand
AAAAAATAAAAGAAATCAAAACATGCTGAAGGACAGAACAGATACAGATAGAGAGAAAATTAGTGATCTGGAAGATTAAACAGAGGCATTTTTCCAAAACACAGGAATAAAGACAAAGAGGACTGGGAAAAATATAAAAAGCTGTTGATCGCTATTCCATACAATTAGAAAGACAGGCTTTCTCGGATGTTTTTGGTAGAAGTGTGAATTCAGATTTTCTCATAAGGCTATTTCCAGATTTTCCACCACATGAGCCAAACAAATCCCTATTATTTAGGCCAAGGGTAAGCAAATTAATCACAGGCCAAATCTGGCTAGCCAGTTATTTTTGCAAATAAAGTTATACTGGAACACAGCCATGCTCATTTACATATTGACTATGGCTGCTTTTGTGCTCAATGGCATAGTAGTTGTGACAAGAGACTGTGTGGCCCACAAAAACTGAAATATTTATTATCTGATCCTTTACAGAAAAAAGTTTGTTGACCCCTGGTTTAGACCATTATTAGTTGGGTATTTTGCTATTTGTGGCCAAAGCTACTCCTAATTGAAATAAATAATAGAGTTGTATAGGCTGGGCGCAGTGGCTCATGCCTGTAATCCCAGCACTCTGTGAGGCCAAGGCAGGCAGATCACTTGAGGTGAGAAGTTTGAAACCGACCTGGCCAACATGGTAAAACCCTGTCTCTACCTAAAAAAAACAAAAAACAAAAAACAACAAAAATTAGCTGGGAGTGGTGGGGCACACCTATAATCCCAGCTACTCGGGAAGCTGAGGCACAAGAATTCCTTGAGTCTGGAAAGCAGAGGTTGCAGTGAGCTGAGATCACACCACTGTACTGCACTGCAGCCTGGGCAACAGAGTGAGACTCTGGTTAAAAAAAAAAAAAAGAGTTGCATAAATAGAAAAAGCTCCAGAAAGACGAAAATCCAATGTATAACAGCAGTTATTTCTGGGACGGGGAACGAGATTGAGGGTAAATTTGACGGACTATTTTTATTTAACGTGCAAACTTGAAAATTTTTTAACAACAACGTACTCAAATTATTTTGCAATTTAATTTTTCTGAGAAGAACTGAAGGTCTTATACTATGATAAAGAACAAACTACTGATGCATTAAAACATGTGGATGGAGCCAGGCATGGTGGCTCAGCTACTTGGGAGGCTGAGGCAGGAGGATTGCTTGAGCCCAGGACCTTGAGGCTACAGTGAGCTGTGACTGCACCACTGCACTCCAGCCTGGGTGACAGAGCAAGGCCCTTCTCCAAAAAAAAAAAAAAAAAAAAGGAGTCAAAATAGTGGTTATCCTTGGAGAGGTATTAACTGGGACATGTGAAAACCTCTTAAATATAGATTATTCTACATCTGATGTGAATAACTGATTTTATATATTTATATATAAAAATTCATAAAACTATACACTTAAGCTTATTTTATTGCACATAAGTAATACCTGAATAAATACATTTTAAAAGAATAATGCAAAGTAGGTATTTTTCATTGTCCCTTAGTATGGTCCTATTTCTGAAATATATGTAGTTGAATGGAAAAAAAATGCTAGAGGCACAGTGGCTCATGGCTGTTAATTCCAGCACTTTGGGAGGCAGAGGCAGAAGGATCCCTTGAGTTCAGGAGTTCAAGACCAGCCTGGGCAACGTGGTGAGACTCTCTCTCTACAAAAAATACAAAAATTATCTGGAGATGGTGGCATATGCCCATAGTCCCCAGCCACCCCGGAGGCTGAAGTGAGAGGATCGCTTGAGCCATGTTCATGCCACTGCACACCAGCCTGGGTGACAAAGTGAGAAAGTGAGAACCTGCCTCAAAAAAAAAAAAAAAAAAAAAAAGAAAAGAAAAGAAAGAAAAGAAAAGGAAAGGGAAAAGGAAAAGAAAAAAAAAAGCTAGAAAGAAATATAAAAATAAATACAGATTATCCCAATGGCTCATCTTAGGATTTTTCGACTTTATTGTGGTATGAAAGCAATATACATTCAGTGGAAACCATATTTCAAGTACCCATACAACCATTCTGTGTTTCACTTTGAGTACAGTACTCAATACATGACATGAGATATTCAACACTTCATGATAAAATATGCCTTGTGTTAGATGATTTTGCCCAACTGTAGGCTAATATAAGTGCACTGAGCACATTTAAGGTAGGCTAGGTTAAGCTATGATGTTCAGCAGGTTAAGTATATTCAATGCATTTTCTTTTGATTTACAGTATTTTCAACTTAGGATGGGTTTATTGGGACATTGTATGTTGAGGAGCATCTGTAACAGTGATTATCTAGGTGGTAGGATAACGAATCATTTGTGTACCTTTCTGCATTTTCTAATTTCTTGACAATCAGCATGCATTAATTGTGGAATCAGAAATAAATTAAATGTCGAATACAGGGCCCACCGGGCTGGGTATCTGCAGATGTCAACCACACTAACCCTGCCTCCCTAGGCCAACCCCAACTACTCCAGCTGATGGAACATGGTGTGGACAGGATCCGACAGAGGGACTCAATGAATGATAAACAGCAAACACTTAAACAGCCCTTACAGATATGGTTCTAAGTGCTTTACATGTATTAGTCTTTTAATTCTCTCAACAACCCCAGGAGGAGGTACTCTACTTTCAGCTCCATTCTGCAGCTGAGGAAACTGACATGCAGAAAGGTTAGGTAATTGCTGAAAACCATACAGCTAGTGGTAGAGCCAGGATGTGAACCTAGGCTGTCTGTCCCAGCCTCCTGCCCTGCCTGCCCGGGATCGTTCCACCTCTCAGTGCCAAGCCATTTCCCAGGACTTCAATAAAGATGACTGGCCCAAATAATGTATTTTTTAAAGAGTTTAGGTTTCTATATTAAAAAAAAAAAAAAAAAAAAAAAA
>NW_016813570.1:102199-112896 GCF_001698545.2 Rhinopithecus bieti | reverse complement strand
AAAAAAAAAAAAAAAAAAAAAAAGCTGGAAAAGTCCAGAACTTTATTGAATTTCCTTATACTTATTTCAATTTCTGTTTTTGTTTGTTTGTTTGTTGTTTTGAGGCAGGGTCTCGCTTTGTCACCCAGGCTGGAGTGCAGTGGCGCAATCTTGGCTCATTGCAGCCTCAATCTCCCAGACTCAGGTGACTCTCCCACCTCAGCCTCCTAAGTAGCTGGGACTACAGGCACACGACACCATGCCTGGCTCATTTTTGTATTTTTAGTAGATATGGGGTTTTTGCCATGTTGGCCAGGCTGGTCTCGAACTTCTGGGCTCAAGTGATCCTCCTGCCTTGGCCTCCCAAAGTGCTGGGATTACAGGTGTAAGCCACTGCACCCGACCTTATTTCAGTTTCTGTTTTGAATTATATAGTGGTGGTGGGGAGGAAGGCATGGTTCAGTGTCTTCTTTTTTTATTGGTAATTCTTTTTAATTGTAATTTTTGTTTTTTTGAGGCAGGGTCTCACTATGTTGCCCAGGCTGGCCTCAAATTCCTGGGCTCAAGTGATCTTCCTGCCTAAGCCTCCCAAAATGCTAGGATTACAAGCATGAGCCACCACATCTGACCTTCAGTAGCTTCTTTTAAAATTTTAAAATTTATTTTATTTTAATTGTTGTGGGCACATAATGGGTGTATATATTTATGAGTTACATGAGCTGTTTTGATGCAGGCATGCAATGCATAATAAGCACATCAGGGTAAAAGGGGTATCCATCCCCTTAAGTACTTATCCTTTGTGTTTATAAACAACCCAAGTATATTCTTTTAGTTATTATTTTTTTGAGACAGAGTCTCCCTCTTATCGCCCAGGCTGGAGTGCATTGGCATGATCTCGGCTCACTGCAACCTCTGTTTTCCAGGTTTAAGTGATTCTCCTGCTTCAGCCTCCCCAGTAGCTGGGACTACAGGCACGTGCCACCACACCCCGCTAATTTTTGTATTTTTAGTAGAGATGGGGTTTCACCATGTTGGCCAGGCCAGTCTCCGACTCCCAGCCTCAAGTGATCTGCCCACCTCAGCCTCCCAAAGTGCTGGGATTGCAGGTGTGAGCCACTGCACCTGGCCTCTTTTAATAATTTTTAAATATACAATTAAATTGATTTTGCCTATAGTCACCATGTTGTGCTAGCAAATACTAGGTCTTATTCATCCTTTCCAGTTTTTTTTTTTTTTTTTTTTTTTGAGACAGAGTCTCACTGTATTGCCCAGGCTGGAGTGCAGTGGCATGATCTTGGCTCACTGCAACCTCCGTCCCCTCCCCAGGGTTCAAGTAATTCTCCTGCCTCAGCTTCCCGAGTTGCTGGGTTCACAAGCATGTGCCACCATGCCTGGCTAATTTTATATTTTTAGTAGAGATGGGGTTTCACCACGTTGCCTGGGCTGATCTTGAACTCCTGACCTCAAATGATCTGCCTGCCTCGGCCTCACAAAGTGCTGGGATTACAGGTGTGAGCCACTGCACCTGCACATTCTTTCTAATTATTTTGTGCCCATTAACCATCCTCACTTCTCCTGCCACCCTCCGTAGCTTCTGGGACCCATCCTCCTATTCTCTATGTCCATGAGTTTAATTTTTAGCTCCCATAAATGAGAACATGCAAAGTTTGTCTTTGTGTGCCTGGTTTATTTCACTAAACGTAATAACCTCCAGTTCCACCCATGTTGTTGCAAATGACAGGATCTCATTCTTTTTTATGGCTGCATAGAACTCCATTGTGTGTGTGTACCACATTCTCTTCACACGTGTGTCTGTTGGACACTGAGGTTGCTTCTGAGTCTTGGCTATTGTGAATAGTGCTGCAAGAAACATGGAAGTGGAAAAATCCCTTCGATATACCCATTTCCTTTCTTCTGGGTATACACTTAGGAGTGGAATTGCTGGATCATAGAGTAGCTCTATTTTGAGCTTTTTGAGGAATCTCCAAACTGTTCTCCATAGTGATTATACTAATTTACATTCCCCACAAACGTGCACAAGGATTCCCTTTTCTCTGCATCCTCGCCAGTATTTGTTTTTGCCTGTCTTGAATAAAAGCCATTTTAACTGGGATGAGATGATATCTCACTGTAGTTTTGATTTGTGTCTAGTGGCTTCTAACTGGAATCTGGCTGTAGTTAATTGCATTGAGTTGGGGGCGTTGAGTATCAGACCAGCTCCCTTTGCCAGATGAGGAAACCGAGGCTCACATTTACCAGGCAGTTGTTGCCTCTGCCTGGCCCTGTAGTCACAGGAGTACAGGGTCCTCCTGTCTGGCTGTGAACCAGTAGCAGGGGCCTGTGGGGAGGAGGGGGAGCAGTGTGCTCTTGCCACTTTGCCAGGGTACACAGAACACAGGCTGTTGGCTGAGCCCTGTACTTGCTGTGCTACCCAGGGCAGGCTGTCTCACCGCTCTGAGCCCAGACGTTTCCTCATGTGGGGTGAGGATAATATTGCTTGCCTTCTTGGGCATTGTGAAGAGTCAACAAGACAACAGATGCCAATATCACTTTTTTTTTTTTTTGAGATGGAGTTTCGCTCTTGTCGCCCAAGCTGGAGTGTGGTGGCACAATCTCGGCTCATTGCAACCTCCGCCTCCTGGGTTCATGCAATTCTCCTGCCTCAGCCTCCTGAGTAGCTGGGATTACAGGCGCCCACCACCAGGCCCGGCTACTTTTTGTATTTTCAGTAGAGACAGGGTTTTGCCATGTTGGCCAGGCTGGTCTCAAACTCCTGACCTCAGGTGATCCACCTACCTGGGCCTCCAAAGTGCTGGGATTACAGGCGTGAGCCACCACACCTGGCTGTGAACATAATTTTTAACAACTGTGCTGTCAGTTACTATCCCCACCACATAGTGGCCATGAAGGGGAGAGTTGCTGTTTTTTGCCTTTCCCCCTTTTTCTGGCACCACTATCCTGATTTTCCTTTGGGAAAATATCCCTTCCTAACCATGTGCTTAACGTAGGGTTGACCCCACCCAACCTTTGTCTCCAGGACAAATGCACAACCCTCGATGGGCCAGCGAGTCTTGATCTGGGGCCGTGGTTGAACAGTTAGACTTGGAGAGTGTTCACTCTTTGCTGAAGTTGCTGAGAGAATTCTGATAATGACAGGAGAAGCGGAAAGGGAGGAGGAAACGGAGGAGGAGGAGAAAGCGCCGCTCACTATTCAGGGATTCGCGACCTGTAGGGCACTGTTCTAGGCACCCCAACCACCTAGTGAGACAGGTGCTCCCACTATCCCCATTCTATATAGAAAGAAACTGAAGCTCTGAGGTGGCTGAGCTGCTTGGGTGAGTGAGGAGCCAGGATTCATCCTCGAATCTTTTAAATCTAGCACCTGAGCTTCCTCCACCATGCCATCTGGCCTCTATACTGGAAGCCTCAGGCTGCTGGTGGACATCTTGCCACCTGGTGGAGAACAGACCTGCCACCGAAGAAGGCAGAGTCGAGAGGGACTAAGTCAGAGCACCTAGATCCATCCATGCCTGATGTCCACCCCTGAACTTTTCAGCTAGGTGAGGCAACAAATTCTCTTTTTTTGCAGAAGCTGGTTTAAGGAAGGCTTCTATCACTTAAACAGAAGCTGACAGACATGGTCTGTGGACACTAATAAAGCTGAAGTCACAGAAGCATTGGCTCTTGTCAGACTTGAGGGACCACAAAGGAAACAGGGGCTCAGAGTGGGGAAAGCAAGTGTGTCCATGGTCAGTGATGGCAGCCAGGACCGGAGCCCACATGGCCTGGCACTTTCATGACCTGTGTCTTGCTCCTCCAAAAGTGTCCCCAGAGCAAGTGACGGTTTTCATGGGGTGTTTTTATCCTGCAGACACCTTTCCTGAGTAACTTGCAGGAACCTCCTCTTAGCACCATTCTCTCTTCTAATCATATTCCATATTCCATACAGTGATTTCTGGGGGTGAAGGGAGGAGGTAAAGGGAGCTATTTTAAAGGCTATTTCATGCCTAAGATCTGAGGATAGAGAAAACTTTGATGGCGCTCTGTTGAAGGGCACATTGTTTATCCAAAACAGACTCGGTAAAGGGAAGCTGTCAACATTATCTCTGTCTGGTCACAAATTGCAGCTCTCTGATGGGTTTTTCCTAGAGTTTAATCTTGTGTTGGAAGCTAAGCTGATACCAGGAAGGTTTTAGACATGTCAATCTCCTTCCTAGCATTTTAGCAGAAATTGATTCTCTTTGCTTTTCCGGGCTGGAGTCTTGGCCCTGTTGTTGTTAAACTTGGGTGTTTGTACACATCTCCTGCAGTGCCCAACCTAACTGCAGAGGTACCAGGGCAGCCTGGGGACTCACATACAAAGGAATTCCAACAGGGAGGGATTATGCACCATTCTTCCATCATACCAAAGGGGCCCAATCTGTGTCCTGCTTTTTCTCAGCAAGACTTCTCCACCTGTGACTTTCAAGGGATTAGTTTTGCAAATACGCTATTTTGCCCTGCCAGTCCTAAATTATAATTGTTGACATTTATTGAGCTCCGAGTATGTGCCAGGTTCTGTCCTAAGCACTTGACACACATATGAACTCACTGAATCCTTGCCACGGTCCTGTGAAATGCAGGTTTTATATCATCCTCATCTTACAGAGAGGGAAGTCGAATCACGAAAAGGTGAGTCACTTGCCTGAGTGGTAGAGCTAGCCTAGGAATCCAGGCTGTTTGGTTCCAGGGTTCGCAGGCTCAATTCTTCTGCTGCACTGCTTCTAATCCTGCCCTGTGTCTTATTTGCCCCGTATAAATCAGAAGTTGTCAATGTTACGAGGGCCCCTCTCTTCGAGTTCTCAAAGCTGCAGAGAGACCAAGACCTCAGGAAGCAGAAAGACTGACAACAATAATTTCGCAACTGGGAATGCATTTGGCAGTTGAATCTAAAATAGATTTTGTTCTTCTCTGCCCAGAAATATGAACTAAAAGGTTTCATTCCAGTAAAAGTGCAGAGTTGGAATGTGAGCTGTCACATCAGGCTCTTTGTAATGCAACACCACCAACTTGCCTTTTCTTTTTTGTTTGTTTCCTTTAAAAAAACTTTTTTTAAAACAAAGCAATAGAGATCTGTAAGTAAGGACGGGGCAACTCCTGAATCCCCACAAAACTGAAGTTAAAAGAACATGGAGAACTGAACAGAGAAAACGGAAGGGAGTATCTGCAGTTTGCGCGCTAGTGGAGTCTGAAACTTACAGAAAAGTCACCTGTCTCACTGGTGCCTGCAATCAGCCAAGACAAATCTTAAGAGCTCAGGGCTGCAAGAGATGGCTTGCAGAAATCGAGGTGCTGCAATTCGCAATTGCGACATGAAACCCACCAAAATGCCCACCAATCAATGAGTAGATAAAGAAACTGTGGTATGTATATACGATGGAATACTACTCAGTCATAAAAAGGAATGAATTAATGGCATTCACAGCAACATGGATACAACTGGAGACTATTATTCTAAATGAAGTAACTCAGGAATGGAAAACCAAACATTGTGTGTTTTCACTTACAAGTGGGAGCTAAGCTATGAGGATGCAAAGGCATAAGAATGACACAATGGACTTTGGGGACTCAGAGGGAAAGGGCGGGAAGGAGGTGAGGGACAAAAGACTACAAATTGGGTTCAGTGTATATTGCGTGGGTGATGGGTGCACCAAATCTGACACGTCACCACTAAAGAACTTACTCATTTAACCAAATACCACCTGTTCCCCAAAAACCTGTGGGAAAACAAAAGAAATCAAGGTGCTAGATATGTCCCCAAGTCCTTCTCAAGTAAATGCCCCTCCCCTCACCCCCACAAGATGAATGAACTAGGGAACTATAGGGGTGGCCACTGAATGGCTCCATTGTGGGCACCTCAGTCAAGGACAGCCACACTTGAATCTGGCCAGCTTGCTATGAGATAACCTGGGGGGGGGGGGAGGGGAAAGCTCTATCCCTTTCATGCACTGTTAAAAGATGAATTGGAAACATCAATTTAAATAGAGCACACACCCTTTGCTCCATTAGTTCTACTTTAAAGCATTTAACCTTTGGCTATTCCTATGTACACAGGGATGTCTGCTCCAGAATATTCTTTAAAGTATTCCTATAGTAGCAAAAGACTATTAATAGAGTAGATATTCATTAATCAGGAATTAGTAATACATTTATGCAATTATTTAGGACCAAAACCTGATCTGAAATGACATAAAATTTATAGCCTTTATTTACCCACTTAGTATACATATTCATATTTTGCAGTACACACACTATATATATATATGTTTTAGAGATAGGGCCTCACTATATTGTCCTATCTGGACTCAAACTTCTGGGGTCAAGTGAGCCGCCCACCTCAGCCTCCCAAGTAGCAGGTGAGATAACAAGCAGGAGCCACTGCAAGGAGCTCTGTGCATATATTAATGTATTTGATTATAGAGTGCTTTTCCAGGTCCTCCTAGGATGGTATAACTTTTTAAATATAAAAAAGTGAAATATATTTGGCCTTAAATGTTTCAAGTAAAGAATTACATTCCTGTAAATCCACAATGGAGTACTAGGCAGCCACGAAAAGAGTGAGGTCTGTCCATATGACCTGCTGAGGAATGCTCTCTAAGACATGTTGTTAAATGAAAAAAAAAAAAAATCTAGAAGAAAACAATGTGTATTGCATGAGGGGGATGGATGGGTGGGTAAAGGAGACAAAGCATACATTCTGCATAGTTGCATACCTGTAGAATATTTCTGGAAGGACACATAAGACATTGATTATAGTTGTTGCCTCTTGGGAGGGCAACTGAAGGCTGGTGTCAGGAATATTGTATTTCCTGAATACTCTTGAGTATTGATTAGCCAGGCCAGACTCTCTCACTGACCTGTGGCCTGGGCTTATAGAGGAGGAACAGCTAATAGGAGAATCAAGACAGCAACAAGGACCAGGCTGGTTGGCTCAAGCCTATAATCTCAGAACTTTGGGAGGCCAAGAGGGGAGGACTGCTTGAGCCCAGGAGTTCAAGATCAACCTGGGCAACATGACAAAACCCCGTTTCTACAAAAATTACAAAAATTAGCTGGGTCTGGTGGTGCACACCTGTGGTCTCCACTACGCAAGAGGCTGAGGTGGGAGGATCACTTGAACTTGGGAGGCAGAGATTGTAGTGACCTGATACAGCACCACTGCACTCCAATCTGGGCAGCAGAGCGAGACTTGTCTCAAACAAAAAGCAAAAAAGATAGCAACAAGGTAAAGAGACCCAGAAGACCCAGACGGGAGCAGAAGTGTGTTTGCAGTTGCACACTGAAGAGACAGAGAGGGCTGTCCAGATAACCTTGTCCCTGGAGGCACCCTGGATCCTGGACTTGCTGTGTTTTAATGTTTTAATGTTGTTGTGTTCCCCTCAGACCCCAGACTCCTCTTTTGCTTGGGAAAAATGAAGGAAGCCTCTAGCCTTGCACCAGAAGTCTCTGTTAATAGCAGGAAGGGGTGTGTGTGTGTGCGCGCGCGCGCATGTACATGCATGCAAAGGGAAGGCTTAACATTTTCTAGTTGGGTGAGTTCAACGACTTTTGCAATCCTTGCAAAGTCAGTTGAGCAGATAAGTGTGCTGTCAAAAGCATTTTTTGGAATCTCCAATCAACTGCAAAAATGGCCGTCAGTTATCACGGGAGGCTCTCAGAGTGATTAAGAATGAGGGCCCTGGGGCTAGCCTGCCTGAGGCCCAGGTGCCTGGGGACACACAGCCAGGAAGCAGGAAGGCTGGAATCAGCCTCCGGCTGGAGTGAGGGAGGTCCCTTCTGTAGGAAGCGTAATTAATGGTGCTGCCTTCTCCTTGGGAATCTCTCTGTTAAATTCTAGACACTTCAAGTTATGTAACAACTAACATCTATGGAACACTTACTGTGTGCCCAGCACTGTTACGTTAATACATGACTGTATTAACTCTCTCCAAAGTGGACATTATCAAACAGGTAAGAGGGCTCAAGAGACTTGTCCAAGGTCAACAGCTGGGATTTGAGGCAGAGCTGCTTGGCCCCAGGACCTGAACTGTATGTAGCCCTCACAGCAAACTGGAGGTATTAATTCACAGAGCCACCAGGGGCCTCAGTGGCTCTGAGCAGTAAGGGGACATGTCCCCAGCTCCATGCTCGTGAGCCCCATAGTGCCCTAGGCACCAGTGTGGATGCTGTAGGGATGAACTGGATGATGAATAAACATTTCTTCCTCCTCTGTGATCTCCTTTTTTCTAACACTGCATGATAAATTTACTTCCTAATGATTTTTGAGTAAACTACAATGACCACAATTTCAAAATCATTAATAATTCATGTCCAAGGGCCATAAACACTATATAATCTCCACAGGCAGGAACCATGAATACTTGTTAGAAATGAGGCTGAGAATATTTTTACCAGTTGAACTGAAATTATCTACTGCCTTCAAGCCAACCATCAAAGCTACATTTTTCAGAAATGACTGTAACCTGGCCAGGCACAGTGACTCAAGCCTGTAATCCCAGCACTTTGGAAGCCCAAGGTGGACGGATCTCTTGAGGGCAGGAGTTTGAGGCCAGACTGGCTAACATGATGAAACCCTATCTCTACTAGAAATACAAAAATTAGTCAGGCATGGTGGGACGCACCTGTAATCTCACCTACTCGGGAAGCTGAGGCAGGAGGATCGCTTGAACCCGGGAGGTGGAGGTTGTAGTGAACTGAGATAGTGTCACTGTACTCCAACCTGGGTGATACAGTAAGACTATGCCTCAAAAAAAAAGAAATGACTGTAACCTTTCCAATACCTCAGTTCAGGCCACCTCTCCCAGGAAGTCTTTCCCTCCTCTGGCACTCCCTGGAGCTTTATTTGGGGCTCATCTATAATGTTTATCATTCTCTTCTTTGGTTTTGCCTCTTGGTATCTGTGACAGCGGTGGAGAACTGAGGTGCCTTCGGGGCCAGGGAGGCCAGGCACAGGGTACAGAGAAGCACCTGGGTCGAGAGCCAGAGCTATTTATTTTGTTTTCTTTTTTTGAGATAGAGTCTCACTCTGTCGCCCAGGCTGGGGTGCAGCGGTGTGATCTTGGCTCACTGCAGCCTCTACCTCCTGGGTTCAAGAGATTCTCCTGCCTCGGCCTCCCGAGTTGCTGGTACTACAGGCATGTACCACTACGCCTGGCTAATTTTTGTATGCCAGAGTCTACTTAATCCATGGAAAGAGCTGGTTCTTATCCATGGCTGCACATCGGAACCACTTGGGGGATTAAAACATTCTGATGCCCAGGTGGCACACCCAGATATTGTAACCTAACTGGTTTGGAAAGAGGCCTGGACATTGGGTTAGTTATGTAAGTACGAATGAATGAATAAACATATGAATGAATGAACTGCACCAGGCCCTGTGCTGAGTGCTTTATGCCAGTGGTTCTCAAACTGCTGCACATTAGAATCACCTGGGAACTTTTATTAATTAAAAAAAATTTTTTGAGACAGGGTTTTGTTGTCCAGGTTGGAATGCAGTGGTGTTATCATAGCTTATTGCAGCCTTGAACTCCTGGGCTCAAGTGATACTCCCGCCTCAGCCTCCAGGGAAGCTGAGATTATAGGCACAAGACACCACACCTGATTTTTATTATTTTATTTTATTTATTTTGAGACAAGTCTCACTCTGGTGCCCAGGCTGAAGTACAGTGGCCCGGTCTCGGCTCACTGCAACCTCCGCTGTCTGAGTTCAAGTGATTCTCCTGCCTCAGCCTCCCAAGTAGCTGGGATTACAGGCACCCGCCACCACGCCCGGCTAATTTTTGTATTTTCACTAGAGATGGGGTTTTACCATGTTGGCCAGGCTGGTCTCGAACTCCTGACCTCAGGTGATCTGCCCACCACAGCCTCCCAAAGTGTTGGGATTACAGGTGTGAGCCACCACGCCTGGCCTCACACCTGTTTAATTTTTTAAAATTTTTTTGTAGAGAAGGAGTCTTGCTTATGTTGCTCAGGCTGGTCTCAAAGTCCTGGGGCTCAAGCAATCTTCCCACTTCAGTCTCCCAAAGTGCTGGGATTACAGGTGTGAGCCACCACACCCAGTCACCTGGGAGCTTTCAAATATCCAGATGTTGCTAAGTACTGTGGTTGGCAATGTTGAAATGTGGATTTAACCATTTTAAATGTGGATTTAAACATTTTTTTAAAAATCCACAACTTTTAAATGTGGACATCTACTTTTTAAAAATTATAACAGGGTACGAGCTAGATACAACACACCTTTGGGCTGAATTTGGCCTAGCGAGTTCATTGACAGCAGCTACATCCTCCCTTTATCATGGTGGCTTAAGATCCCTCAAAGAAGTACCCGATCCCAACCCAGGGTGGAAACCACATGTTCACCCTCCAAGGAGCACGCCGGCCGCACCACCTTACCACCACGTGTTCATCCTCCAGGGAGTGTGCTGGCCATACTACCTCACCACCTTGAGAAATACAACATTTGTTCTAACCAGCTCTGGGAAAGAGACAGCTGGTCTCCGTGCCTTTCATGGTGACATAGTTTGATCTATACCTGGCATCTTGGGTGAGGCACAGAGGGCTGGGAAGTCAGGAGAGAGGGTGCGGGATGCAGAAAGAAGAGGTGGGTGGAAAAGGCATGTTATAATCTATCAGACAAGAGTCCTAGCAGCTTGCTGTTCTTTTTTTTTTTTTTTTCAATA
>NW_016813570.1:91086-101730 GCF_001698545.2 Rhinopithecus bieti | reverse complement strand
TTTTTTTTTTTTTTTTTTTTTTTTTTTTTTTCAATAATTATTTTTTAGTAGAGGTGGGGTTTTACCATGTTGCCCAGGCTGGTCTTGAACTCCTGGGCTCAAGTAATCCACCCACTTTGGCCTTCTAAAGTGCTGGGATTATAGGCGGGAGCCACTGTGCCCAGCCTTTATTTATTTGTTTGCTTTTGAAATAATTGTTTGGGGCTGGTTTTTTGTTTTGGTTTTGTAACCGAACAAAAGCTCTGTTAAGAGAGCTAGCACTCTCCTTTTCTCAGAAGGCCTGAAACCGAGTGAAATATCTTTCCAGGTTAAGCCTGGGTATTGTGATAAACAGCCTCACTCTCCATTTCTCACTGCAAGCACTTCCCAGAAGAGAAATGATCTGAAATGCTCTCCCATCATGGGCACAATGGGAGTGGCTGGGAAAGCAGCAATTAGGGGAGTCGCATTGCTAGAGAGAGACAGAGCCTCAACTAGTTTCCCCTGCCCCGCTCTGTGGTTTCCCAGTTAATTTCTTAATGTGGATAAATGGGATGCTGCTATTCTGTGACCAAAGGCCAGGGGCAGGTTCAAGGTTTCCTCCTCGGCTTGCGGGCTGGTCTTCACCCCCGGTCAGTTAACTAAGGGAGGCCTGCAGGTCTGGGCTCACTTCCATCCCTGCTCCTCTACCTCAGGGTCTCTGGAAGGATGTTGCGGGAAGACAGGCACTTGCTTCTGCCTCCAGACAAAGATTCCTTATCAGAAGGAGTGGGAAAATCCACCCTGGCTTTGCCCCTAGACTGCCCACTTGGGTGACACTTAGATCTTTTCAGCAGCATCGAAGTTCCTAAGCCTTCGTCCAGCCCTCATTCCAGGTGGGCTAATTGAAAGAAAAAGAAAACGCAAACTGGCTGTTCTGGTTGCAGCTGATGAAGGAAACAACAGGAGAAGGTGAAGGTCATGTAACTCACACGACGCTGAGTGCAGTCTAGCCCCAGCTTCCTCCTCAGAGCTGGCCAGGACAGCCCAGAGATGGAAGGAGAAGGACCAGGTCTTCTTGCCATTTTTGAGGCCCTGGACCCAGCTGAGCCGGACAAATGCCCTTTCATCACAGGAATGATGACACTTTACAATCAAAAGTGTCAGTAGATATGTGTGGATGAATTTCTGGATTGGTCAATGTTTCTGATGAGTCACACAATTTCTCTCCCTGGCACTCCTGCCCCATCTCCACTAAATAAGACTCAATTTTATCTTCTCATAAGCCTGGGACTTGATCAAAGGGCCCTGGAGTAACCTATGGCTCCTTGCTACCACTTCCCACTTGCTTTAGGCGCCATGATCTTGCAACCTTCCTTATTTATGTCTCTCTGACTTTGACTGTACTGATTCCTTGGCCTGGAAAACTCCTAGTCATCCTTCAAGAAGCAGCCTGCACATCACCTTTTCTGCAAAGGCTTTCTTGATATTGCTGGAAGAGTCAGGTGACTGGTTTCTGTATTAAAATCTCACTTTCTCTGTCCTTCTATGATGGCACTTCTCACACTGTATTGTAATGATCATGCTGTAGCTCTCTTCCAACTAGATAGTGTATACCCCGAGATCAAGGACTGTGTTTCACTCAACCTCTAGTCCAGGTCCCCCTGGTGCCTGGCACAGAGCAGGTGGGTTCAGAGGTAGGGGGTTGGGGAGACGGGGGAGGGTGGTAGGTTTCAAGAATGACCACAATATTTTGTAGCTCTTCCCATCAAAAGGTGAGGTCTATTTCCCTACCCCTTGAATCTGGGACCTTGTGGCCTGCTTTCAAGAATAGAAAGTGGGGCTGGGTGTGGTGGCTCATGCCTGTAATTCCAGCACTTTGGGAGATGGAGGCAGGCGGATCACCTGAGGCCAGGAGTTCAAGACCAGCCTGGCCAGTATGGTGAAACCCTGTCTCTACTAAAAATACAAAAATTAGCCAGGTATGGTGGCGGGAGCCTGTAATTCCAGCTACTTGGGAAGCTGAGGCAGAAGAATTGCTTGAACCCAGAAGGTGGAGGTTGCAGTGAGCTGAGATCACGCCATTGCACTCCAGCCTGGGCAACAGAGCGTGACCCATCTCAAAAAAAAAAAAAAAAAAAAGAATAGAAAGTCGTAGAAGTGACACTGTGTAACTTGTAAGCCTAGGACTCAAGAAGTCCTGCAGTTGCCACTGCTGCACTCTTGAGCCCTTGAAGCACAATGTGAAAAAACCTGCCTAGACTGCTGGCACACGAGAAGTATTCGGAGGAGAACTGAGGCACCCTGACACTCAACCACCCCCTAGTCAACACAGCCATGAACTGCAGAAGCATGAGTGAGCCCCATGCAGAGCCTGGTCCAGCAGCGGAACTGCCCTGATAAGCCCAAATTGCTAACCCACCAAATCCAGAACTAAATATCTGGTTGCTGTTTTAAGCCACTAAAATCTGGGATGATTTGTTACACAGATGAAGCTAACCGATACACTCAGTTAGACATGATTATTACAAGTGATGATTATTACAAGTGACACTGGGTTGGTAAGCCTAGTTGCTCACTGTCATTTGCTCCAGGATTCAAGCTTGGGACCCCGAGAGAAAACAGTAGATTTAGGGACACTTATTCGCCACCCTGCTCCCTCAGGTCCTTTCAGATAGAGTTGCCTCCCATCAGCCCTCAACAGGGACACATTTACCTCCTTTTTCTCTCGTGAGCAGGACCGGCTTCTCTCAGCCTTTCGCAGAGTCTGACCTGTCGCAGTTCAAAAGCAGAACCAAGATTAAGGCTGTTTTAGAACAGCTAGTTTATCATCACAAAAGCTTTTTATTTGCAAACTGAATAGACGGGACCAATCATAATCAAATGATTTTAAGAAAATGCAGCCTATTATTATAATGGGAAAATAGCACACTTTTGAAATAGACCAATGGCAAGGAAAATGGTAATTCACACACTTACGTTATTTGACTATAATGAACAAAGCTCCAGCCTTTAATCTGGAACATTATCTGTACTCTGAAAGGGCCTAGGGACTGTAGTTTCCCTTGTTGAATTACATTTTTATTAAATTGTTTGGAATTACATAAAATGCCTTCCACAAAAATGCCTTCCTCTGTGCACACACACATAACCTTTGCTGACAGCATACCAACGTGCTGCACCAAACCCTCAAATCCACCACACAGGTGACGGTGCAGATGTGAATGAGTGGTAATCACCTGCATTTCCCATAATGGGCAATTTCAGAGAGAACTGTTGCTTTTCTGGGAGAACCAGAAGACTAACATTTGAAGGTCTGCATAAATTCAACAGAGTGACATCATAATGTTTAAATATGCTGTTTCCAATGCAGTTTTCACAACTTTTATGCAAGTGTCCATTATAAAAGAATGCCTTGATGCAAGACTAATAGATTGCTTTGGTTTGAAAATACAAAACAAGAGTCACTGCATTATTGTCAATGTATCTCCTAAACTGCCCAACTTCACTCCCCGGTGGCTATTTGTGAAAATGCCACAACCAGTATCCCCTTAGGTAAGAGCACTCAGAAGACAGGAGCAAAAAATGCTTAGTGACAGCTTAGCAAGAGGAAGGCAATGGGGACTGAGTCTCAGAGAAGATACATGTCTTTGCACATGGTCACTTCTAGTCAGTCTGCACGTGAGTGAGGGGTAGGGGAGAGGTCACATCTGGTGATAAAGCTCAAGGGATGATGCTTTTGCCAAGCAAGTGTGAATAAAGGGAAGAGCCAAGGCCTAGGATGAACCACTGGACACGGCCAGACTCTAGGGCCGTATATACAGTCTTCACATTTCTCTAATTGTATACTAGTATTTGCCTATGTGCCTTTTTAGAAGTTCCAGGGGCTAATCTTGGATCAAGCCTGGAGACCCAGCTGCAAAATTCCAGAGATGACTTCACAGTGGTGAGTTAACAACCCAGCCATTGTTGAGATGATGACAGCCCAATGTCCAGGTTGACTGGGACCCAAGATGGCCACCAGAACAAGACACACAGACAGTACTCAGCCCAATTCCTGCATGCCTTCCTTATCAAGTTTTCCCTGTGTATTTATTTATGTATTTATTTATTTTGAGATGGAGCCTCACTCTGTTGCCCAGGCTGGAGTGCAGTGGCATGATCTCTACTTACTGCAAACTCTGCCTCCCAGGTTCAAGCAATTCTCCTGCCTCAGCTTCCCAAGTAGCTGGGATTACAGGTGCCCACTAGCTAATTTTTATATTTTTTTAGTAGAGATGGGGTTTCACCATGTTGGCCAGGCTGGTCTCGAACTCCTGACCTCAGGTGAACCGCCTGTCTCGGTCTCCCAAAGTGCTGGGATTACAGGAGGGAGCCACTGTGCCTGGCTCACTCCTGTAAGGGAAAACTGGAGTTTTCTTCTCCCGCAAAATGGAAGTGGTTACTTTGGATAGGAATCCGACCACTTCCCCTTTACTAGCTTTGGTTAATAAATTCACTTTCTTATTACGAGACCTCACTCTTATTAATTGAACTCTGCAAGCAGCAAGCATGAGACCTGCATTCAGTTGTCCAGTTACGTTAATGCAAAGAACACAGAACTTAACTACTAAAATGTGAAAGCAGGACAGATGTCATGGCTCATGCCTGTAATCCTAGCACTTTGGGAGGCCAAGGGAAGAGGATCACTGGAGGCCAGGAGTTCAAGACCAGCCTGGGTAACATAGCAAGACCTCGTCTCTATAAAAACAAACAAACAAAACAAAAAGAATAAAATAAAATAAAACATAAAAGCAAATCTTTCTACTGGAGTTAATTAGAAACTTTTAAATTCATTAAATCGGAAAATAATTTGCTTATTTTCTAATGAAGAGAATTCACTCAATTAAGAGCATTTATTATCCAAGCTCCCTAGAAGATTGGTTGGCCCAGTCCTCACATCACTGAGCCTCTCTCTCTCTTCCAGATTAGCTCGATGCGAAGACGGCTCTTGCCTGTCAAGGATGGAAGCGCTGTAACCAGATTACACTGTGCCTGTCTACCGCACTTAGCTTCTCTGAGCATCTTCCTACCTATATCTCATTTATTCTCACAACAACTCAAAGAAGGAAGTGGAAACAGGTGACATTAATATCAATATATGCCACTTGCAAAATTAAGGGGGTGTTCCTCTGCATTTTGCAAGGTGACCTGCCTGCTTCAGCTATGAAGCAATAAATAAGGCCAAATGTAAACGATACATGTGTACTTCACTTTATAGAACAGATGTCTGTCTGGGGAAAAGAAAAAAAAAAAAGTGACTGCATTGAATTTTGTAACTACAATACTATTCTCCCACTTATGATTTCAGCAAGGTTTTATCTGCACATAGAATTCATTTTCAATGGTTAGCACATTCTGACACTTTGCTCTAGATGAAGATAATCTTCATCGCTACCATTTAGAGGGGAGTCGCATCTTCCTTGGATGTGAGTTTCTGAAGTCATCAGGCAAAGGGAAAATCAGTGCCAAAATTACCCTTGATAAAGAGTCTTAAGCAACCCGTAAAGTACAGTCTACAGGACATAGCTTTTTATATCTACTGCTGTAGACTAATATGCATGCATATTTGATGCATATGGAAATGTATAGTACATGATAAAAATATATATGCAGAACACAATTTCATGATATTCCTAATTAAACTATTCATATTGTAATCACTCCCTCTATTTATCCTCTTCAGGTGGGAGGAGAGTGGTGGGGGTGGAGGTAAGAGCCCAGCATTGAGTTCATAAAAGTTCAATGCTTGGTTGATGCAGGGCCACTGTATTGGACACCTACAATGTGGCGAGTTTCTAGGCGGAGGCATCATCTCCTGCATCCTCACAACCACTCCTTTAGACCAGAGGTCAGCGAACTTTCTCTGTAAAGAGCCAGACAGTAAATATTTTTCACTATGTATGCCATAAGGTCATAAGACCACAAGGTTTCTGGTGCAACTACTCAACTCCACCACTGTAGCAAAAGCAGCCATAGACAATATGCAAATCAAGGGGTGTGACTGTGCTCCAATAAAACTTTATTTTAAAAAAATTCTCACTTATACGTGGGAGCTAAACATTGGGTATACATGAACATAAAGATGGGAACAATAGACACTGGGGACTTGAAAACGGGAGGGAGAAAGGGCTAAAAAACTTCTGTTGGATACTATGTTCACTATATGGGTTCACTATATGGGGTTAATAGAAGCCCAAACCTCAGCATCATGCAATATACCCTGTAACAAACCTGCACATGCACCCCTCCAAATCTAAAATAAAGATAAAAATTTAAAATTAAAAAAAGGGGGGCCTGGGCATGGTGGCTCATGCCTGTAATTCCAGCACTTTGGGAGGCCAAGGCGAGCAGATCGCCTGAGGTCAGGAGTTTGAGACCAGCCTGGTCAACATGGTGAAACCCTGTCTCCACTAAACAAAAAAAATTAGCTGGGTGTGGTGGCGGGTGCCTATAATCCCAGCTATTCGGGAGGCTGAGGTAAGAGAATCGCTTGAACATGGGAGGCAGTGGTTGCAATGAGCTGAGATGGCACCACTGCACTCCAGCCTGGGCGATAGAGCAAGATTCTGTCTAAAACAAACAAACAAACAAACAGGTGATAGGCCAGATCTGGCCCACAGGCTGTTGTTTAACTGACTCTTGCTTTAGATGAATAGTACTATTCCCATTGGTACAAAACAATGAAGAAATGAGAAACAAACAGGGTAAGTGATTGCACTGCTTGCTCAAGGTCACAAAAACGTAGCTTGTTAAGTGGCAGGGCTCAGTGCGCTCTTAATCATCATCATCACCGTCATCATCATTACCATCAACATCATTGTCACGGTCATCATCATCACTGTCACTGTAATCACCACTGACTTTACCCTCACTGTCACTGTCAACCATCATCACCACTGCCATCATTATCATCACCGCCATTACCGTGGGCGCTCACCTGTAGTCAGGGTTTACTACATGCCAGGCACCGTGGGCTCGGGGCTAAGCACATACATCAAATCATTTACTCCTCACAACCACCCTGTGAAATAGGTACTATATTATCCCACTTGGCAGATGAGGGCACTGAGACCCAAAGAGATTAGGAAACTTGTCCAATACCACATAGTTAGTGAGTGGCAGAGATTTAATTTCAATCTGGGCAATTTGGCTCCTGAGCCTGCACTCCTAAGCACTAGACTCTAACTGTCCCTCGGCCAGGTCAGTAAAGGCTGGTACAAGAACAAAGGCAGTACAAGCATGTGCTGAGGAGGAAGTTCCAAGTAAGGAACTCTTCTGGGATGCAGCTGTTTAATGTGCTTCGGAGTCCCACAGCAATTAATAAAGAGACTGGAAGGAAAGAATTCCCCAGTGAAGGTGGAGCTCCCTTCTAGCCAGATGGCTTACTGAAAAGATCTAGAAGACGGCAAGGGGCAGAAAATACCAAATGTGCAGAGGCAGGCTTGACATTAGACCCTCACGCCCATCGAGTCAGGTAAAATGCTCAGCCTTGGCACGGAAGGTCAGGTTTTGGAGAATAAAAGGAACTCAATAGAAATCTGCAGGTAAAGAAATCCAGTGTAAGGGCCTCCCCAACACAAAAGAGTTTTGGATTAAGAACTTATTTCCGGCCAGGCGTGGTGGTTCACACCTATAATCCCAGCACTTTGGGAGGCCCAGGTGGGCAGATCACGAGGTCAAGAGATCAAGACCATCCTGGCCAACATGGTGAAACTTCGTCTCTACTAAAAATACAAAAATTAGCTGGGTGTGATAGCATGTGCCTGTAGTCTCAGCTACTCAGGAGGCTGAGGCAGGAGAACCACTTGAACCCAGGAAGCGGAGGTTGCAGAGAACCGAGATTGCACCACTATACTCCAGCCTGGCAACAGAGCTAGACTTAGTCTCAAAAAACTTATTTCTTATTCCCGGGACAAGGCCCGGTGGCTCACGCCTGTAATCCCTCAAAAGCACAAATGCATTTTTCCTTTAAGCTAGCAATATCACTACTAGGAATCAGCTGTGAAGAAATGTGTTCACAGATAGGAAACAAACGTATGCGCAAGGTATTTGCTGTATCATGATTTGCAATAGCAAATATTAGAAATAATAAGTCACTGAGTAAGTATGATGAATCTACACAACGTAATTGAACCTTACAAAGCTGAAAGAATGAGCAAGCTTCTTATATTCTACTCTTCATAAATCCTTAAAAGATGGTCATATTTTAGGTGAAAAAAATCAAGACAAGAAAGTATACGTTGTATGTAACTTTTTCTCTAAGAAAAAGGGAAGATCAAAATATATACTCATATTGGTTCTATTTGCATAAAGAACTACCCAGAGAGCCATGTGAGGGACTTCTTAATGTATATTTTTTCTATTGTTTTATTTTTTCTTTTCCTATTACTATTATCTTTTAGAGATTGAGTCTTGCTCTGTTGCCCATCCTGGAATGCAGTGGTGTGAACATAGCTCACTGCAGCCTGGAACTCCTGGACACAAACGATCTTCCCACCTTAGCCTCCTGAGTAGTTGGCATACAAGGGTGTGCCACCACTGGGTGCAGTGGCTCACGCCTGTAATCCCAGCACTTTGGGAGGCTGAGGTGGGCGGATTACCTGAGGTCAAGAGTTCAAGAACAGCCTGGCCAACCAACACGGTGAAACCCCGTCTCTACTAAAAGTACAAAAATTACCCAGGCGTGGTGGCAGATGCCTGTAATGCCAGCTACTCGGGAGGCTGAGGTGGGAAAATCGCTTGAACCTGGGAGCCAGAGGTTGCAGTGAGTCAAGATAGCGTTACTGCACTCCAGTCTAGGCAACAGAGGGAGACTTCTTCTCAAACAACAACAACAACAAAAACAAAACAGCAAAAAAAACAAAAGGATGTGCCACCACATCCAGCTTATTTACTTTTTTGTAGAGATGGAGTCTTGCTATGTTGCCCAGGCTGGTCTCAGCCTCCTGGGCCCAATCGATCCTCTTGTCTCAGTCTTCCAAAGTGCTGAGATTATAGGTGTCAGCCACGTGCCTGGTCTTATTTTTATTTTTGAATTATCTATTTGGATTTATTTCCTATTCAAAAAGCTAAAACAAACGAAAAATATGCAATGTCCAAAGGCTGATTTAAATGTGTAAAAAACATAACATAATGAGAAATGCTATAGACTCTCCCATCCAAGACCTAAGATGAGGCAGGCGGTCTGTCAGAGGGAGATGGAGGAGCCTCTGTGAACCTCAGGACCCCAAAGCTTGCTGGAAAGAGAACACAGTAATTTTGGAGGACAAACTGCCTTCTTTTAAGAGATCAATCAGTAATGTGTGAGAGATAAGAATGAAATGATGACAAAATATGGTTTTTGGAAATTGAAACAACAGTTCCTTAGTGAAGCCAATAGGTTATTGGTGACCTGCTCATTTACTTGAGGGCAAAGTTTTTATGAAATGGCTAGAGAAGATGAGAAGGGAAAAACAAACAAACAAACAAAAGATAAAGGAAGGTGCATTAAAAAAGATAAAAAAAAGATAAAAAAAAGATAAAGATGGGTTGTCTGAGGATCTGATTTCACTGGGAGTCAGTTTTTCCAGTGCTTTCTGAGCACCTGCCATTGTCAGCTTCTTCCCTGGGTGATAGCTCTTGGGATTTCCTACCATTTGCAATGACAAAGCCACATGGGTCACAGAAGCAAAGCAAACTGCCCATGGTCACACAGCAAGGAAGCAAGGAAGGGTTAGCAACCCATTAGTCTAACGGCTGACCCAGTGCTCAGCATGTTTGCCCCACCCTGCTGCCTGCACACAGTTCTTCCAGTCCAGGAAGGAGAGCACCCCCTGTCATTACTACCCCCACCCCCCTACCCCCATTTCAACTTCCTTTTTTTTTTAGACAGAGTCTCACTCTGTCGCCTGGGGCTAGAGTGCAGTGGCGCAATCTTGGCTCACGGCAACCTCCGCCTCCCGGGTTCAAGCAATTCTCCTGCCTCAGTCTCCCGAGTAGCTGGGATTACAGGCGCCCACCACCATGCCTGGCTTATTTTTGTATTAGTAGAGACTGGGTTTTGCCATGTTGGCCAGGCTTGTCTTGAATTCCTGACCTCAGGTGACCTGCCCGCCTTGGCCTCCCAAAGTGCTGGGATTACAGGAGTGAGCCACCACACCCAGCCGGCTTCCTGAACCTTGATTCTGGCTTCTACCTATAGCGTTCACAAAGACAGACATGTGTTGGAGTGAGGCAAACAAAGGAAGGTAGCAGGATGGGAACAAGGCAGGCTAAGAACAGCTGTCCAGGAGGGAAATGGTTGCTCATGCCTGTAATCCTATCGCTTTGGGAGGTTAAGGTAGCAGCAGCTCTTGGGCAACAAAGCAAGACTCCATCTCTTAAAAGAAAAAAAAAAAAAAGAACAGCTGCTGGTTTCCATTCAGAAAGGTGGACCTGGTTTTGTTGGATTAGATTTTCCATAGAAGTGGTAAATAAATCTAGTCTTCTAATTTTTAAATGGTGATGAATAATTTAAAAAATTTTAAGGCTCTGTACAGGCTAAAAAAATCAGGCCTCTAGTTTCCAACTAGGTACATAATAACTAGGCAGACAAATGGAAAAATCTCCCACTTTCCCATTCTTCCTTTTTTTTTTTTTTTTTTTTTTTTTTTTTTTTTTTTTTTT
>NW_016813570.1:81384-90735 GCF_001698545.2 Rhinopithecus bieti | reverse complement strand
TTTTTTTGAGATGTTTCGCTCTGTTGCCCAGGCTAGAGTATGGTGGTGTGATCACAGCTCACTGCAGTCTCAAACTCCTGGGCTCAAGCCATTCTCCCATCTCAGCCTCCAGAATAGCTGGCCCTATAGGCATGTACCACCACACTTGGCTAAAAATTATTTTATAGAGACGGAGGTCTCACTATGTTGCCCACGCTGGGCTCAAAATCCTGGATTCAAAGCAATCTCCCACCTTTGCCTTCCAAAGTGTTGAGATTACAGGCGTGAAGCAGTGCGGCTGACTTTCACATTACTTCTTTTCTTTTTTTTTTTTTGAGACAGAGTCTTACTCTATCACCCAGGCTGGAGTGTAGTGGTGCAATCTTGGCTCATTGCAAGCTCCGCCTCCCAGGTTCAAGCGATTCTCCCACCTCAGCCTCCCAAGTAGCTGGGATTACAGGGGCATGCCATCACACCCAGCTAATTTTTGCATTTTTAGTAGAGACGGGGTTTCACCGTGTTGGCCAAGCTGGTCTCGAACTCCTGACATCAAGTGATCCACCCGCCTCAGCCTCCCAAAGTGCCAGGATTACAGGCATGAGCCACTGAGCCCGGACTCCTGTTATTTCTTTATCTTGATGCCATGGACCCGTTCTGAGGGGACTTCTTTAAGGACATCCCACTAAAACAACATAAATCTATTAGACAAAGAGCACGACTGTTTGAAAGTCAGATAGGGCTGGGCGTGGTGGCTCACTCCTGTAATCCCAGCACTTTGGGAGGCGAAGCGGGCAGATCACCTGAGGTCAGAAGTTCAAGACTAGCCTGGCTAACATGGTGAAACCCTGTCTCTACTAAAAACACAAAAAATTAGCCGGGTGTGGTGGCACATGCCTTTAATCCCAGCTACTAGGGAGACTGAGGCAGGAGAATCACTTGAACCCAGTAGACGGAGGTTGCAGTGAGCCGAGATCATGCCAGTACTCCAACTTGGGCAAGAAGAGTGAAACTCCATCAAAAAAAAAGAAAGAGAGAGAGAAAGAAAGCTAGCCAGGTAGACACTGGCTTTGCAACCCCCTTCTCTTCATTCCCCATGTGTGCCTCCAGGCTGATGTGGGCCTTTAACTTACCTTCCTTCATGGAAAGCCTGATACAAAACCCCTGTCATTTTTCCTTTGCATTTTATGTGTAACTTGACTTCTGGGGCCCAGTTTACTACCAAATTACCTGGGATAAACAAGTCATGCTAAGATCCTCTTTTCCTTTCCAAATCCAAACAGCAGCTGGCAGACAGAAATGGTTATTTATAACCTGCACACTGTTAACGCACATTTGCTTGGTTTAGAAATGCTTAGCCATATGTTCTTCCGCGAGCTTCGGGCTTCATAATTAGATAACAGCCTGGGGACAATGCTGCGTGGTGGCTGAGAGGGGAGGCTCTGGGTCAGCAGGTCTCACTTAGCTACTCATTACCCATTTGGGAGTTCTATTAGTCCTAACTCCATTTAAGTCTATTGTCAGGGTTACGGCACTACATGTAAAACGCTCAGAACAGCGCCCTGCATACAGTAAGTACTTAGCAGTTATTAGTTGCCATAAACTGCTGACTATTCATGGATCACAGCCATTTCAATGGAACTTGGGCTTCCAAATAGATCTGCAGTCTGTTCATTCCTATCATCCCTCTTTCCAAACCAGGCCCCCGTCAACTCCCCCTGGACTTTTTTTTTCTGTTTTATTTTATTTATTTATTTATTTATTTTTTTTGAGACAGGGTCTTGCTCTGCTGCCCAGGCCGGAGTGCAGTGGGCATGATCATGGCTCACTGCAGCCTCAACCTACTGGGCTCAAGTGATCCTCCTGCCTCCGCCTCCTAAGTAGCTGGGACACAGGTGTATGCCACCACAGCGATTTTTTTTTTTTTTTTTTTTTTTTTATTTAGTAGAGATGAGGTCTCACTGTGTTGCTCAGCTGGTCTTGGACTCCTAATTAAAGTGTCTTTTGAGTATTTGGACTCCTGGGTTCAAGCAGTTCTACCTGCCTTAGCTTCCCAAAGTGCTGGGATTAGAGGCATGAGCCACCACGCATGACCAACTTTTTCAACAGCCACCTAGTAGGTATCCCTGCCTCCACTCTTGCCCGGATTTTCCTATGGCAGCCATATAAAAACCAGACCCTACCACTTGCCTGCTTGACCTTCTAACGTTTCCCTGTGCATGTAGAAAAGAATCCGAGCCCCATTCTGACCAGGCTCTGCATGGCCTGGCCCATGGGATATTCTGGACCTCTCCTCCCTCTTCCCTGCAGCCCTACTGTCTTTCTTCTTTGTATTTAGAGAAGGAACCTTGCTCTGTTGCCCAGGCTGGACTGCAGTGGTGTGATCACAGCTCACTGCAGCCTCGACCTCCCAGGCTCAAGCGATCCTCCCAAGTGGACTCCTGCGTAGCTGGGACCACAGGCATGCGCCACAGCACCTAGTCCCACATCCTTCTTCTGCTCCATAGACCCAAGACTCCTTCCTGCCTCAGGGCCTTGGCCCTCTCCTCTGGGCTGAGAGCACTCATGCCCTGGTCTTACGAGGGATCCTTCTTAGCAATGCGATTTCAGCTTAAAACAACCCACCTCTCCAGAGGGACCCAGCCCTCAGTCCTCCCTGTCTTAACCTTCTGCATGGCACTTACTGACATTTTCTTATTAATATGTTTGTGGTCTGTCCACCCAACCAAAAATAAGCCCCATGAAACCAGAGGCTGCTGTCTGGCTTATCACTGAATTCTCCACACCTGGAATAGTGCCTAGACTGGAGTATGCATCAGTAGAAATTTCTGAAATGGATGAACGAGTGAATGACTGAATTTCTGAACAGACAATGCTGGAAGGGATGGGAGGCGTGACCATGTACTGCGGTGAAGACGTCATCCGCTCTGCGCTTGCAATGTGCTTTCCCGACCCCTTCCCCCTGCTCTTTCTGGGATGGTGAAACAAAATATGACAAAGTCAGTTTAATACCCCAGTGAAGATAATTGGAAAATATTGATTTTTTTTTCCATTTGAAATAGTAAAGATAAGTAAATGCTATACTTCTTTAATCTAATCAGCGGCTTATGTGTCAACACACTTCCCAGGCTGAAATATATTTTAATCTACCTCTGTATCCATCAGACAAGCTCCTAAACCCATTCCCACTCTGCACTCCAACCCAGCCTCATCCAACCATCCCAGCTCCTCAGAGTGTACAAGTGAAGACTTTGCACTTGTGAAAACGTGCACGGGTGTGTATGTGTACCCTAATTAAAGTGTCTTTTGAGTATTTGCATCTCCCAAAAATGATCTGCCAATCTGCCTTGATAAATGCTGGAAGTAGTGCATGAGATCTCCCAGAATCCTAAGGAAAGGAGACGTGTTCCTTCTCCACGTAGCTGAATTGTACTGAGAGGCTACCAAGCACCAGGCCCTGTTCTAAGGGTTTTAGATGGATGAATTCATAGGATTCGCCTAGCATCCCTATGGGAAGGTCCTATTATTATTATTACTGTTATTATTGTTATTGTTATTATTATTATTATTATTTTGAGACGGAGTCTCGCTCTGTCGCCCAGGCTGGAGTGCTGTGGCGCGATCTCAGCTTACTGCAAGCTCCGCCTCCCAGGTTCACGCCATTTTCCTGCCTCAGTCTCCCGAGTAACTGGGACTATGGGCGCCCGCCACCATGCCCGGCAAATTTTTTTTGTATTTTCAGTAGAGACAGGGTTTCACCGTAATAGCCAGGATGGTCTCGATCTCCTGACCTTGTGATCTGCCTGCCTCAGCCTCCCAAAGTGCTGGGATTACAGGCGTGAGCCACCCTGGCCGGCCTTACCGCTATATTTTTTTGAGATAGGGTCTCCCTCTGTCAGCCAGGCTGGAGTCAAAGTGGTGTGATCATGGCTCACCATAATAACTTCGACTTTCTGGGCTTCAGTGATCCGCCCACCTCAGCCTCCCAAGGAGCTAGGACTACAGGCATGTGCCACCAAGCCCAGCTAACTTATAACATTTTTTGGTGGAGCTTGGGTCTGCCATATTGCCCAGGATGGTCTCAAACTCCTGAGTTCAAGCAGTCCTCCTGCATCAGTCTCCCAAAGTGCAGGAACTGCAGGCATGAGCCATTGCCCCTGGCTGACAACAGATTTTTTTTTTTTTTTTTTTGAGACAGAGTCTTGCTCTGTTGCCCAGGCTGGAGTGCAGTGGCGTGATCTTGGCTTCACTGCAAGCTCCGCCTCCTGGGTTCACACCATTCTCCTGCCTCAGCCTCCTGCGTAGCTGGGACTACAGGTACCTGCCACCACATCTGGCTAATTTTTTGTATTTTCAGTAGAGACAGGGTTTCACTATGTTAGCCAGGATGGTCTCGATCTCCTGACCTCATGATCCGCCCACCTTGGCACCCCAAAGTGCTCGGATTACAGGCGTGAGCCACCATGCCTGGCCAACAACAGATTTCTTTATGAAACTGAAGAATATTCTTAGGTATGCAGTATGTATTTAGGTGTTGGAAACTGACATAAGCAGTGTAAGGAAATAAACTCTGGTCAGGACAGTCATTTACATTACCTGGCCCCTGCAGGCCTCTACATTTGTGACCACTGCAAGGAAACTTCAGGGTTCTGAGCTACTTCAGAGTCCCCAAAATGGGACCCTAGGCTAGATCTGTCAAGTCCCTTCTAGCTCTAACTTTTGGGATATTAGAGAGTTCATGAAATGTTTCTAAATAGTTTGGGACTCATTGCAGGGGAAAAACATACACATACACATACACACATACACACACACACACACACACACACACACACACACACACTGCACTGCAGGTTCACTTAAGAGTTTAGAAAAGTGTGGTGGGCCTGCAGGTGACCAGATATCTGTAGTGCTCTGACTTCCTGCCAGGCACTACGTTTACCCATAACTTTCCTCTCCCCAAAGGACATGTTAAATCAGAGGGTCCACTGCTAAGGGTGGTCAAGGCAGCAGTGGGCTCTGAAGCGAAGTGGGAGCTGGGAAAGAAAGCGATCACTAGGAAAGGAAATTGGACTAGGACAGGAATGCTAATGGGAGAGCACGGGGAGCAGCTGCGGGGGACAGGACAGGTAGCTAGGAGCGGGAATGGTATGAGGACTGGGTTGTCTGGGGAAACCACACATATCCACTAGAGAAAAAGGACCAGGCCGGGCGAGGTGGCTCATGCCTGTAATCCTAGCACTTTGGGAGGCCGAGGTGGGCGGATTATCTAAGATCAGGAGCTCAAGACCAGCCTGACCAATACGGTGAAACCCTGTCTCCACTAAAAAAAAAAAAAAAAAATGACGGGCATGGTGGTAGGCACCTGCAGTCCCAGCTACTCGGGAGGCTGAGACAGGAAAATTGCTTGAACCCATGAGGCGGAGGTTGCAGTGAGCCAAGATCACACCACTGCACTCCAACCTGGGTGACACAGTGAGACTGTCTCAAAAAAAAGAAAAAAAAAAGAGAGAGAAAAAGGATCCAACCACGGTCCCTGGAAGCTTGGCTACCAGGCCCTTTCCTCTGTCTACTTTATGGAGACTATCCAGCAACTCACCAGGGAATAAATCCGTTAATCTCTTTCCTGGTTACAGTGTCAACCCAGCAAACACTCATGGGATCTGCCTGTGCCAGTGTTGGGCATACAAAGGAAAGAAGTGAGTCTCCACCCTCAAAGAGGGAGAAAGGCATGGAGCCCGTTCCTGTGATACAACACATGCATGACTAGCTACGGGGTCCGCCATCGGGGAGGAGCTAATTCTGCAGGTGGTGCTGGTCACTGCAATTTACAGTGTGGAAGTGACTTGAAAGAACGGCACAGCTGGCAGGGAACACAGCACAGGCAAGGCAGAGAGGTGGGAAAGAAATGGTGTACTCCAGAGATGGCCAACTTTCCCAAGTGTCTTGGGCTGGGATTGAAATCTCAGATGCCTGCAAAGGAGGCCAATATGCTCAATAGAAGAAGTGAGCACCAGATGACAGGTAATACCAGCCAGAAGGGGTCATCGACACATGTCCCAGGTCAAGGGAGTGGCCACTGTTCAGTGCTAGAGGACCAGAGCTATGTGACAAGGAAGTGCTGAGGGCCCAAAGCACCCTGTTTATCAAGAGACTGAGAAGTCCAGGTTCTTATGTGAAATTACTTCTTTTTTTTTTTTTTCTGAGACAGAGTCTCACTCTTTAGCCCAGGCTGGACTGCAGCAGCATGATCTCGGCTCACTGCAACCTCTGCCTCCCAGGTTCAAGTGATTCTCCTGCCTCAGCCTCCTGAATAGCTGGGATTACAGGCGTCCACCACCACACCTGGCTAATTTTTTATTTTTAATTTTACATTTTGTATTTTTAGTAGAGATGGGGTTTCACCATGTTGGCCAGGCTAGTCTCAAACTCCTGACCTCGTGATCTGCCCGCCTCAGTCTCCCAAAGTGTTGGGATTATAGGCGTGAGTCACCATACCTGGCTTTTTTCTTTTTTTTTTTTTTAGACAGAATCTTGCTCTGTCGCTTAGGCTGGGCGTGCAGTGGCGCAATCTAGGCTCATTGCAACCTTTGCCTCCCAGATTCAAATGATTTTCCCCCCTCGGACTCCCAAGAAGCTGGGATTACAGGCAGCTGCCACCATGCTCGACTAATTTCTGTATTTTTGGTAGAGACGGGGTTTCACCATGTTGGCCAAGCTGGTCTCAAACTTGTGACCTTAAGTTATCCGCCTGCCTTGGCCTCCCAAAGTGCTGAGATTATAGGTATGAGCCACCATGACCTCACTATTTTTTTTTTTTTTTTGAGACAGAGTCTTGCTCCGTTGCCCAGGTTGGAGTGCAGTGGCATGATCACAGTTCATTGTAGTCTCAACCTCCTGGGCTAAGGTGATCCCACCTTAGCTTCCTGAGTAGCTGAAACCACAGGCATCTGTCGACATGCCGAAATAAGTTTTAACAATTTTTTGTAGAGATGGGGTCTCACTGTGTTGGCCAGGCTGATCTCAAACTCCTGGGCTCAACTGATCCTCCCGCCTCGGCCTCCCAAAGTGCTAGGATTACAGGCATGAGCCACCACGCCTGGCCTGAAATCACTGTTTTTGAATATGTAAAAACATATTGATAGACGCTGTACAGTGCAGTATAAAACCTCTGGGTGTGAGAGCAGGTAGGCGAGCGTCTAAAAAGATGAGGCTGGAGGGGAGCTAATTTCCTAGAGAAATTCTCTACTTCAAGGTGATATGATCCACAGGGCAATTGTTAAAGCTGCAAAGCCCCATGGGACATCAGTAGTCATACTTTCTTACTTTTACATAAAGTGCTCTGCAAACAGTGTCAAGTTCTTTCCTGCAACCAACCACATTGCTCTGCATTAGCCTACTTCCATTTGGAAACAGAGAAGCAGTCATGGGACCAGATGCTGAGGGAGCTGGGAATGTAGTCAAAACGGGTGCCTTTCAAAATGTATATTCTTCCATCAGCCCAGTGGCCAGGCCCCACAGACTTACTCTCCAGGTGTGAGAACCTGGCAGTGACAGGGCTGAGATGGGCCTTCCATAACATACTAACAAGTGTAGGCCCTATTCGACTGAGTCCTGGCTCTGCTACCTACTAGATGTGTGGTATAAAACAGACACAATCAGAGTATCCCATTGAGCTGTCTCAGGAATCAAATCAGATCCGCCATGGCAACAGTCAGCAAACGTTTCCTGTAAAGGGCCAGAGAGTAAATATTTTTGACCTATGGGCCAGTCTCTTTCACAACTATTCAACTCTCAAGAAAAAGCAACGGACTGTATGTATGTGAAAGGGTGTAGCTGCATTCCAATAAAACTTTATTTACAATAGCAGGCAGTGGGCCACATTGCTTTGGGAAAGGGGAAGACCTCTACAAATATTATCTTCTAAGGACGCCCATGTTGAAATGTAGTCATCTGTTTATGTCTGCTTTCTCACCATACCATGAAGTTTCTAAAGGCAGATAATATATTCCTTTTTTCAGATTAAAACAAAAAGAAGCTGGGCATGGTGACTCATGCCTGTAATCTCAGCACTTTGGGAAGCCAAGGTGGGCAGATCACTTGAGGTCAGGAGTTCAAAACCAGCCTGGCCAACATAGTGAAATTCCATCTCTACAAAAAATACAAAAATTAGCCAGGTGTGGTGGCAGACACCTGTAATCCCAGCTACTCGTGAGGCTGAGTCAGGAGAATCACTTGAACCCAGGAAGTAGAGGCTGCAGTGAGCTGAGATCGCACCACTGCACTCCAGCCTGGGTAAGAAAACATGACTCTATCTAAAAACAAAAAACAAACAAACAAAAAGAATAAGTATAGTCCAGTATGGCACACAAGGAAGTCCACAGGAGTTTTCAAAACTGTACAAGTTAATACGAAAGTAGAATTCTAAGTACAAATGCTGACAGACACAATGAGAGAAGCCAGTCATTAGACAGGCCACCTCCCTCCTAAGGGGGAAAGTCTCCACTTAACTTGGGTTGCGGGACAATTGTTGCCATGCAGAATTCTGATTTGGTGTTAACAGACTCTATTGATATTTTCAAGAAAACACCATAATCAGGTATTTATGAGAAATCTGCTCATTTTCCAAGGTTGACAACTAATTCAACAATTTAAAAAACAAAACATTATGAGCCAAGTAAACATGCATGTGGGCTGTTTCAGCCCAGAGGCTATTACTGTGCAAGCTCTGATATACAGAATTCATTTCCAGCCAGGCACAGTGGCTCATGCCTGTAATCTTAGCAACTTGGGAGGCCAAAGTGGGAGGATCACTTGAATTCAGGAGATTGAGACCAGCCTGGACAACATAGCAAGACCCTCATCTCCACAAAAAATAAAAAATTAGCTGGGCATAGTGGCACACGCCTATAGTCCCAGCTACTTGGACAGCTGACATAGGAAGATCACTTGAGCCAAGAGATGGATGCATCAGTGAATTATGATCTCACCAGTGCACTCCAGCCTGGGCAACAGAGTAAGACTCTATTTCAAAAAAAAAAAAAAAAATCCACGCCTGTAATCATAGCACTTTGGGAGGCCAAGGGGTAGGGTTGGATCACCTAAGGTCAGGAGTTCGAGACCAGCCTGGGCAACATGGTGAAACCCCATCTCTACTAAAAATACAAGAATTAGTTGAGCATGGTGGCACGTGCCTGTAATCCCCGCTACCTGGGAGGCTGAGGCAGGAGAATCGTTGGAACTCAGGAGGTGGAGGACACAGTGAGCCAAGATCCGCCACTGCACTCCAGCCTGGGGTATAGAGTAAGACTCCATCTCAAAAAAAAAAAAAAAAAAAAAAAAATCAATTTATTAAAAAAATTCCAAAATAGAAAA
>NW_016813570.1:0-81193 GCF_001698545.2 Rhinopithecus bieti | reverse complement strand
AAAAAAAAAAAAAAAAAAAAAATCAACTTCATAGAAAAATGTCAAGAATAGTACAGTGAATTCTCATATCCCCTTCACCTGGATTCAATCTTACCCATTTTGGTATCTCTGAATTCCAGTACACAGAAGGCACCGAAATGTTGAATTATGGAATGAATCTCATAAGGAAAAATAAGCAAAACATTATGCGCCGACTTCCTATAAGTTAAAGTGACAGGGAGGAATGAACTCTGAAAAAATCTGAGAGAAAAGAAATTAATCAGATAGAAGGATCGAACAAGAAGAAAAGAAAACAGAACAGACACAAAGGCTATATGGGATGTACGTTTATTTCACCTGCTGAATGCTTGCTTTGTTTTATTGCATTTGATTGTCATTTTATTTATTTATTTATTTTTGCTGGGTTTCAGTAGTAAGAGAAATAGACAAATCACCAAGAAGCCAGGTAAATACCACACAAGGACAGGAGAGACCAGCTAAACCGATGGTGTACTCTCAGCAAAACCTTCCTAATTCAACCATCACCTGTTTGCAGTCTGGGATTATTTGGACAAGCGAGGCTAAATTTCATCTTGGCATTATTAATTATTTGAGAAAGTTTGCTAAGCAAATGAACAGTATAAACAGGGGAGATGTTGAATATTTGCTCTAGGGGAGCAGTGAAAAGCAAATGAACGGCTTCCAAATCCTTTCTAATTATATCGATGTGCAGAACTTTTGTCTAATTATTATGTTCCTTGAAAATGAAATAGAATTTTTTTTTCCTAAACCATTTCATATGTTTAAAGCACTGGGGAAAATTCAACTTTAACAGAAAGGCGAACATTTTCATAGGCAGAACACATACACTGCCAATGTACCTTCATGTAAATAAAAAATGTCAAACATTGGATTTTCTGTTAAGCAAAGAGTGTGCTAATTACAAAAGTTATCATTTGCTAGAAAGTTTCATCAGCACACTTCCCTCTTCTGTCAACCGTGTGGAAGAAGTCTGCCCGTTTGCAGATAATGATAGCATCAGCCACTATGTAGGAACTGTTTTTTTTTTTTTTCTTTTTTTTGAGACAGAGTCTCAGTGGCCCAGGCTGGAGTGCAGTGGCACAATCTCAGCTCACTGCAGCCTCTGACTCGCAGGTTCAAGCAATTCTCTGCCTCAGTCTCCCGAGTAGCTGGGATTATAGGCACCCGCCACCACGCCTGGCTAATTTTTGTATTTTTAGTAGAGACAGGAGTTCACCATCTTGGCCAGGCTGGTCTTGAACTCCTGACCTCTTGATCCACCCGTCTCAGCCTCCCAAAGTCAGGTGTGAGCCGCTGCGCCTGGCCGTAGGAACTTTTTTTTTTTTTTGAGACGGAGTTTTGCCCTTGCTGCCCAGGCTGGAGTGCAATGGCGCAATCTCGGCTCACTGCAACCTCTGCCTCCCCGGTTCAAGCGATTCTCCTGCGTCAGCCCCCCAAGTGGCTGAGATACAGGCATGCACCACCACACCCTGCTAATTTTGCATTTTTTTAGTAGAGACAGGGCTTCTCCATGTTGGTCAAGCTGGTCTCGAACTTCTGACCTCAGATGATCCACCCACCTTGGCCTTCCAAAGTGCTGGGATTACAGGTGTGAGCCACCGCCCCCGGCCAGGAACATTTTTTTATATGCCAGACTTGACACATTGTTTCATTGAAGCCACAAAACAAGGTAGGCTTCATTATCATGTCCATTTTACTGACAGGAAAACCAAGGCTCAGAGAGGTCAAAGTGTACAGCAGAGACTCAAACCCAGGGCTATCTGGCCCCCAAACCTAAGAACATTACGCTGCATCAGAGACAGATAGGACCTGCCCAAAGTCAAAATCAAAAGGCCAGGGAAAGGGTTGTGAAAAAGCTACGGTGATTAAGACATGCAGAATAAACTAAACTATAGTCCAGTTTGGAGGGCATCTGCTAGACACTTAAGCCTTTGTGAGTTTAGGAAGTAAACAGCTTTCTAATAAGGCCAGGTTTGGCTTATCTAGTTGATTAGAATCACAATAAGGCATGTTTCACTTTATCCAATAAATAGGTATGTGCCTATAAAATTATGTGTAAATCAGGGCCAGGTGCGGTGGCTCACCGCTATAATCCCAGCACTTTAGGAGACAGAGGCGGGTGGATCACCTGAGGTCAGGAGTTCGAGACCAGCCTGACCAACATGGTGAAACCCCCATCTCTACTCACAAAAGACAAAAAGTTAGCTGGCCGTGGTGGCGTGTGCCTGTAATCCCAGCTACTCAGGAGGCTGAGGCAAGAGAGTCGCTTGAACCTGGGAGGCAGAGGTTGCAGTGAACCAAGATCATGCCACTGTATTCCAGCTTGGGTGACAGAGCGAGACTCTGTCTCAAAAAAAAAAAAAAAAAGTGTAAATAATGTTTTAAAAATTGGAACAGAAAATGGGATTCTTCGGAGGTCAAATATGACCCTAGGTAAATACTTCGGAGAATGAATTTTTCCTTTTGGGGACCAATTTGAAAATGAACATATTCCTCCACTGGGCTACAATAACGTCCTAAGATTGCAAGTGCAGAGATGCCCATTGGAAGGCACAAAGCAGCCTTCCTGAAAATGGTCTATAGCAATGTTTCTCAAAGTGTGTTCTGCAGATCCTGGGAGAAGGAGGGGTCCACAAAGACAAAAGTATTTTAATCATAATTCGAAGGGTTTTTCACTGTGTTGATTTTTTTTTTTTTCTTTTGAGACAGTCTCACTCTGTCGTCCAGGCTGCAATACAGTGGCATGATCTTGGCTCACTGCAACCTCCGCCTCCTGGGTTCAAGCGATTCTCTTGCCTCAGTCTCCTGAGTAGCTGGGACCACAGGTATGCGCCACCACACCCAGCTAATTTTTGTATTTTTAGTAGAGACAGGGTTTCACCATGTTGGCCAGACTAGTCTCAAACTCCCAACCTCAGGTGATCCGCCCACCTTGGCCTCTCAAAATGCTGGGATTATAGGCATGAGCCACCCCGTCTGGCCCTGTGTTGACATTTGTACTTACGACACAAAGCGATGGTGGGTAAAACTGCTTGCAGCCTGAATCAAGGCAGTGTTACCACAATGTACGAGACATCTTCCCTCCCTCCTTCCTCCCTCCCTTCCTTCTTTCCTCCTTCCTTTCTCTCTCCCCTCCCTCCCTTCTTTCCTTCCTTCCTCTCTCTCTCCTCTCTCCCCCCACCCCACTCCCTGCTCGCTCTCTCTCAACAAGGTCTTTTTGCCCAGGCTGGAGTGCAGTGGCACAATCATGGCTCACTGTAGCCTCAACCTTCTGGGCTCAAGTGATCCTGAGTGGCTGGGACTATAGGCACGAGCCACCACACCCTGCTAATTTGTTACTTTTTGTAGAGATGGGGTCTCACTGAGTTGTCCAGGCTGGTCTTGACCTCCAGGGTTCAAGTGATCCTCCCACCTCAGTCTCCTGAGTAGCTAGAACCACAGGTGCACGCTACCATGCCTAATTTTATTTTATTTTATTTATTTTTATGTATTTATGAATTTATTTATTTATTTATTTTGTAGAGATGGAGTCTCACTATGTTGACGCAGCTGGTCTTGAATTTCTGGGCTGAAGAGATCCTCTTGCCTTGGCCTCCCAAAGTGTTGGGACTATAGGTGTGAACCACTGAACCCAACCATCAGGACATTCTTAAATAAAAATAATTGTTTGTTTGTTTTACTGTGAGTACATGGCAGTAAAGAATATAATAGACAAATTATGGTTATTCAGACTCGGGGATTTGGCAGAAATTTTCTCAAATATAAAATAAGTGAGTCTGTCACTTCAAGGAAACAGCTGACAATATTTGTTGCCAATGTTAAAATTCAAGCTGTCAAGTGAAAACAAGTTGAAAACTTGTTTCCATTACCTTGAGTTTGACAGTTTCCTAATTACTTAAACTCCTTTTTAGGTGGATATTAACAAATGTGATTTTTTAAAATACTGTATAATGGCATCTGAAAGGTCAACCTTTAGATTTGCATAACTCACTGAACCAACATTTTCTAAACAACCAATGGCTGATGTTATAAAACCATATATGGGTAAAACAGTCAATGAAAGGGCAAGATAGACCACTGGATTTTAATGTAACACAGTATAAAAGTTCACCTATAAGGTTTCAGATGACACACTGTCACTAACCTTTAAGAAACTGCCACTTGTGGCCTGGCCCGGTGGCTCACGCCTGTAATCCCAGCACTTTGGGAGGTCAAGGCAGGAGGATCACCCGCCTTGGGAGTTCAAGACCAGTCTGACCAACACAGAGAAACCTCATCTCTACTAAAAGTACAAAATTAGCTGGGTGTGGAGGCACATGCCTGTAATCCCAGCTACTCGGGAGGCTGAGGCAGGAGAATCGCTTGAACCTGGAAGGTGGAGGTTGCGGCGGAGCTGAGATCACGCCATTGCACTCCAGTCTGGGCAACAACAGCGAAACTCTGTCTCAAAAAAAAAAAAAAAACTGCACCTTGTAAGCCGGGCATGGAGGCTGAGGTCTGTAATGCCAGCACCTTGGGAAGTGGAGGCAGGCTGATCACCTGAGGTCAGGAGTTTGAGACCAGCCTGGCCAACATGGGGAAACCCCATCTCTACTAAAAATAAAAAAAAGTAGCTGGGCGTGGTGGTTCACACCTGTAACCCTAGCTACTCGGGAGGCTGAGGCGGGAGAATCGCTTGAACCCAGCAGGCAGAGGTTGGCTGCAGTGAGCTGAGATCATGCTACTGCACTCCAGCCTGGACGACAGTGAGACTTTTTCTCAAAAAAAAAAAGAAGAAAACAAAAAAAAGAAAAGAAACTGCCATTTGCTAACTTTTGTATAGTATCTGAAAAGGCAATTAAAACATTTCTCTATGCTCCAATTATATATTTGTACGAGGCCAAATTTTCTTCATACACACCAGCCAAAACAGCATAACAAAACATTTTGAATCCTGAAGCAGAAATGAAAGTAGTTTTTCTATTTCTATTGAATAAACTTGAGAAAATGTAAAATAATGCTACTCTTCCTATTCACTTTTTTGAGGCAAATGTAACTGTTTTCCATTAAAAATATTATTTATGTTCAGAAGTAATGGGTTTATTGTTGTTGGAGTTTTTTTGAGACAGGGTCTAGCTATGTTGCCAGGCTGGTTTTGAACTCCTGAGCTCAAGCAAGCAATCCGCCCACCTCAGCCTACCAAAGTGCTGGGATCACAGGTGTGAGGCACTGCAAGAGGCCAATTAGAGACATGGTCTAGCTATGTTGCCCAGGCTGGTCTTGAACTCCTGAGCTCAAGCAATCCATCCACCTCAGCCTCCCAAAGTGCTGGGATCACAGGTGTGAGGCACTGCACGTAGCCAATTATTATTATGAGCCACTGCACCTGGCCAATTATTATTATTGCTATTATTATTGGGATTTTTTTGAGACAGATCGCTCTGTTGCCCAGGCTGGAGTGCAGTGGCACGATCTCGGCTTCAAATGATTCTTCTGCCTCAGGCTTCCAACTAGCTGGTCTTACAGACACACATCACCACGACGGCTAATTTTCAGCAGAGACAGGGTTTCACTATGTTGGCCAAGCTGGTCTCAAACTCCTGACCTCAAGTGATCCGCCCGCCTCGGCCTCCCAGAGTGCTAGGATTACAGGCGTGAGTCCATGCCTGGCCCAATTTTTATTATTTTAAAAGGGACTGATTAATGGACATTTTACATTTTCTCAGTTTAAATCTCTGATATCATAAATACACATAAATATCATAAATATATACAAAGCTCTTTGAGGTAAGAGTATACAGGGGTCCAAAGGCTTAAAAGGTTTGAGAACTGATGTCCTATAGCAACATTACATTGACCTTTCCAGAGGGCAAAATGGTAATGCACATTTTATAGTACTCTAAAGTACAAAGGGCAAAGACATATTTTAAGCATATGACACAATGTTCAATTGAAAACATTTTTTCCACACTACATTCAGTGAATATAAAAAGAATGTAGATTCCTCAGGAACAAATTCCCGAGAAGTGAGGGACAGTGCTGTAATTAGAAAAATGATCTGGATTCTAGCCCAGACCCTACCAGTCTCTCCAGACTTTGGTCTTCCCACCTGCAAAGTGAGATATCAGAATGGCCTATTTTCCATTTGCTTCCAATTGTCAATACCATGACTCTAACCAAGGATCCCTAAATAGGGGCCAATAAGCTGTCTCTGGCCTTCAGACTGATTGGCCATCCCTGTTTTTGAGAAGTACCCCATGAGGACAATCAGCTGGTGCTTGGTGAGCAGCTTTCCTTTCAGGTGAGAAACTGATTTTCAGTTACAGTCTCAGTCCAACTCGCTAGACTCTCCTCTGCGGACATCTGCATTTACAACCTCTGGAATAAAGGCCCTTCAAAACCGGTCCAAATTTCAAACTCTATAATTCAGCTCCAGAGACAGACTGTCTGGGTTTCTCACCCACTCTGCTACATGCTGGCTGTTTGACTTTGGGCAAGTTTCCTTAACACCTCTGAGCCTCAGTTTCATCATCTGTAAAATGGAACAACGCTGACCTCAAAAGGCTGGTATGAAGCTTAGCGAGGTGTTGCCCAAGAGTACTTACAGAGTTCTTGGTACTGGACAGCACTTTGTTAAAGGGGGCTATTATTATTAACGCCAAGGCACAGAAAGGGATTATTTCCTAAACGCCCTTCACACCCCACACCAATTCCCTTTCCCAGCACCTGACGATTGCACTCCCACAATTAAGCTTACCTTCCTATCAACTCCCAAATCCCACAGCCACATCCCAACATTCACAAGACCCTCCTCAGACCTCTACTTCTCCTTCCCCACCCTACATCCCTTCACTGAGCTCCTGGCCAGTACCGGTTTCCTTCACGACCACAGCCGGGCAGAATGGTCACAGCACTGACCACTCCCCCAGCCTCTCCTCCGCGTTCCAGACCACTAAGCCTCCCTATCCCTCATTTCGGAGACCCCCTTGGGTCAGGAAGTGGTGGTCCAGGGGTTTATAGCCTAGGATTCTGCCCAAGGCGCGCTCGGGAGGGATGGGAGAATAACAGCCCGACCTCCCGGAGGGGCCCATGGACACTCACCGTCCATCCCCAGAGGCGGCGGTTCCGGGTGCTCGAACCGGAAGCGGCTTCTACACTGTTTGCAGTTCCCCTGGTTACTGCAGGGCCCCGGACCAATGGCGGTAGAGCTCCAATTACTGAGCCCGCCCCCGGGTAGTGACGTCATGCCGGCGCACTGGAACTCCTCCTCCGAACCCCCGTCTGACCCACCCCGGGCCCCCTAGATCGTTGTGCGCAGGCGCGCTGGACCAAGGGCCTTGGAGGTGCGTTGCGCATGCGCCCCGGGCGCCGCCGACTGAAGTAGCAATGGACGCGTTGGAGTCGTTGTTGGACGAAGTGGCTCTGGAGGGGCTCGATGGCCTGTGTCTGCCAGCGCTGTGGAGCCGTCTGGAGACGCGAGTGCCGCCCTTCCCGCTGCCTTTGGAGCCCTGCACGCAGGAGTTTCTCTGGCGGGCCCTCGCCACGCACCCGGGCATCAGCTTTTATGAGGAGCCTCGGGAGCGACCCGACCTACAGCTCCAGGACCGGTCAGCGGGCGGCCTGGCCTGGCCTGGCCTGGCGGGCGGGCGGGCGGGCGGGCGGACGGGCGCAGAGCCCGGGGGCTGATGGAGCTGGGGGCTGGGCGGGAGAATGGAGTGGGGCCTTGTAAGTACCGTAGGCCTGATGATTGAGTTGGGGCGCGGCGGTTAGGCTAATTTGGGGTCCCTCAGGCCTGGCAGGGCCCTGGAGTCTGATGGAGTTGGCGCGGGGAGGGGGAGAATCGAGTGATGTACCGTTTTGTCCCTGTGTGTGTTTTGGTGTAATGGCGAACAAGATTGGGGATATTCTTAAGGCTTAAAAGAAGGTTTCCTTGATATTGGAGGGTAGGATTGGAGTAGGAAGACACTTTAGAGCCAGACTGGAGACTCTTGAGATCAACCGACCCTCATGGAGTATTCATTAAGTGCAGATAGAGCGCCTGGGGCAACTCGAGATCTGCATATCAGCACAATTAGCGATAATGCTAAAAGCTGACATTTATCAGGGACTTTATGGGTGAGGTGCTGTTCTTTCTTTCTTTTTTCTTATTTGAGATAGAGTCTCACTCTGTGGCCCAGGCTGGAGTGCAGTGGCACGATCTCGGCTCACTGCAACCTCCGTCCGCCTCCCAGGTTCAAGCGATTCTTGTGCCTCAGCCTCCTAACTGGGATTACAGCGTGTTCCACCACGCCCGGCTAATTTTTGCATTTTTAGTAGGGATGGAGTTTCACCATGTTGGCCAGGCTGGTCGGGAACTCCTGATCTCAGACCATCCGCCCGCCTCGGCCGCCCAAAGTGCTGTGATTACAGGCCTGAGCCACCGCGCCCGGCCACAGTGCTGTTCTAAGAACCTGTTCTAGAAGCTTAGGAGCTTATACTCACTTGATCTTCACTTGATTAAACTCCTTTAAACAGCAGATTAAATTCACTTGATAGTCACCTATGAGGTGGGTGCTGTTATCTTCCTCATTTTACAGAGGAAGAAACTGAGTCACAGAGAGGGGTTATGTAATCTGTCTAAGGTTCTGGGGGCAATAAGTGACTAAGAATTGATTTGAACCCAGGCTATTTCCAGCGGCTGTGCTCCTAAGCCATATTGTGAGGGTCAGGGGAGGTTCCAAAAGATAATAATGTCCAAGACGTGCGGGGCTCATGCCTGTAATCCCAGTACTTTGGGAGGCTGAGGTGGGCGGATCACAAGGTCAGGAGTTCAAGACCCGCCTGACCAACATGGTGAAACCCCGTCTCTACTAAAAATACAAAAATTAGTCTGGCATGGTGGCGCATGCCTGTAATCCCAGCTACTCAGGAGGCTGAGGCAGAAGAATCACTTGAACCTGGGAGACAGAGGTTGCAGTGAGCTGAGATTGCGCCATTGTACTCCAGCCTGGGTGACAGAGTGAGACTCCATCTCCAAAATAAAACCAAATAATGTCCAAGACAAAACAGCCAGTTGGCAAAGAGGACTGTTGGAAAGAGAACAACAAATGTGAAGTAAGTGGCTGCAGTGTGGAATTGGAGGTAGGGAATGAGGAATAACTAGGACTGTGCTAAGATCCTTAACACAACATGTTATGTAATGTTTACAGCAACCTTAGGAGATGGGTAATATTCTCCCCATTTTCCTGAAGAGAAAAATCGAGGCCCTGAGGGGTCAAATGGCATGCTACAGGTCAACTAGCAAGGGAAGAACCCAGACTTTGAGGAAGATCTGAGTTCAGAATGTACTCTGCCCTTAGCCAAATTGGACTGGAATCAAGTCTTTTAACCTACTTAAAGAGTTTACCAGCTTGTAATCCCAGCACTTTGAGAGACAGAGGTGGGCGGATCACTTGAGGTCAGGAGTTCAAGACCAGTCCGACCAACATGGTGAAACCCCGTGTCTACTAAAAATACAAAAATTAGCCGGGCGTGGTGGTGGGCGCCTGTAATCCCAGCTAGGCTGAGGCTGCAGTGAGCCAAGATTGTGCCACCGCACTCAAGCCTGGGTGATAGAGGGAGAATCCATCTCAAAAAAAAAAAAAAAAAAAAAAAAAAGTTTATCCTTTATCAAAAGGATAGTGAGAAGTCACTGAAGAGAGGGTCACAGTAGGGCCAAAGAGTGAAGTTGAGAGATTTTTAGTAATCTAGTCATGGTCTGGCTTACCATGGTGGGTGTGGGATGAAGAGCACAGGCAGTCAAGACATAGCAGGCCAAAAAATCAAGAGGCTTTGGAGACTGATTGGATGTGAAGTGTAAGGAAGGTAGGAATCAAGGGTGATGCCCTCTGGTGGCTGCTGTTTGGGCATCAGCCAGACAGGCTGCTGAGCGAACCCTGATTCTCATCTCTGAGGCTGGGAACATGGAAGAACAGCGTGGGGGTTGAGTCTGGGGGAAGTGGGGACTTTGCTGAAGGGACATGTGACACATTGAGCTTTAGGTTCTTTTGAGTTGTCCAAGTGAAGAGTCTTAATTAGTAAACATCTGGCTTCGTGGGAGTGAAAGCAGGCCAGAGGGAGGGACTGAGCTAGACATTTGTGAGTCATTCTGTGCAGCTGGTAATTAAAGCGGCTGGCTAAGATCAACCCTAAGAGAGAGTGTCGTGTGGTTGGAGGTCTTGAGACATAGCCCTGCAGTGCACCTACATTTCAAGGCTGGATGGAGGGTGAGGGACTTTCAAAAGAAGATGGAGGTGGTGTGGCTGGAGAGGTAGAGGACAGTCAGGTCAGAGTGTTGTTCTGGAAGTTTGGGAGGAGACAGGATGATTTAAGAACGGAGGGTTGGGCTGGGTGTGGTGCCTCACGCCTGTAATCCCAGCACTTTGGGAGGCCGAAGCTGGTGGATCACTTGGCCAACATCGTGAAACCCTCTCTCTACTAAAAATACAAAAATCAGCTGGGCGTGGTGGCAGGCGCCTGTAATACAAGCTACTAGGGAGGCTGAGGCAGAAGAATCGCTTAAACCCGGGAGGCGGAGGTTGCAATGAGCCGAGATTGCGCGACTGCACTCTAGCCTGGGCGACAAGATCAAAACTCAGTCTCTAAAAAAAGAGAAGGGAGGGTTAAATAGTACAGAGAACACAGAGGGGACAAGGAAGGAAAGGACTGAAACATGTACATGGGATTTAGCTGCAATTAGACTAGTATAGGATGTGAGTGAGATTTCAAAAGAAAAAACTTGACAAGTAAGCCACCTTGACAGGCAAGGTGGCTCACACCTAGAATCCCAGCACTTTGTGAGGCTGAGGTGGGCAGATTACTTGAGCCCGGTAGTTGGAGACCAATCTGGGCAAAATAGTGAGGACAAAAAAATTGTATATATGTATGTATGTATTTAAAAAAAAAAAAAAAAAGAAAGAAAACTTAACAACTTGGCTAACTGCATGAAAGAAGCACAAATGAAAAATGGCCCCATGGTGTTGTAAGAGGCACCTAGGAGAAAGCAGTGGCAAGAGGGGAAAGAAAGGACTTAATTGGAGCTGGGGAGAAGCAATCATATTTGGAATAGGAGGTGTTTAATAGACAATCGAAGACATTGGATCTGTATTTGGAGAAAAAGGACTGAGGATTCAAAGGTGAGACTTGTTAACATGCAGACGGTAATACAAACCATGAAAATGGATTAGGATATTAGAGAGATAACTAAAGAGAGATGGAAAGATGAGATCTTAAAGGGAGGAAAGCTTTGGCCGCTTGTGGTGGCTCCCACCTGTAATCCCAGCACTTTGGGAAGCTGAGGCGGGCAGATCACCTGAAGTCAGGAGTTTGAGACCAGCCTGACCAACGTGGTGAAACCTCATCTCTACCAAAAATGCAGAATTAGCCGGGCATGGTGGCGCACTTCTGTAATCCCAGCTCCTTGGGAGGCTGAGACAGAAGAATCACTTGAACCTGGGAGGTGGAGGTTGCAGTGAACTGAGATCACGCCATTGGACTCTAGCCTGGGCAACAAGAGCAAAACTCCATCTCAAAAAAGAGGAGGAAAGCCTTGAATCATTTCGTCCAATTTGGTGGTTTGGAGACTGAGCACTAGATTTGGAAGGAAACAAAAGCCCATGACTTGGCCAATAAGGAGGTTTAGGTCCCAGCATCCAGCTTCTGGAATAGTCTGGGGAGTCCTGGAAAGGTCTGCGTTCTGTGGGATAGAAAGGCAGGAACCTGCTTGTCAAGATTATCTGCATTTATAAGGCAGGAAAACTGAGTGATCTCACTTCTCTCTGATCTCTGCTGGAGGTTGTCAAAAGAACACAGCCAAGCACGTATTATTTCTGAAGCTGAATTGTGCTTTGATATTTGTGCTTTTCTCCTTAGGTATGAAGAAATTGATTTGGAAACTGGAATTTTGGAGTCTAGGAGGGACCCGGTGGTCCTGGAGGACGTCTACCCCATTCATATGATCTTAGAGAATAAGGATGGCATCCAGGGCTCATGCCGCTACTTTAAGGAGAGGAAAAACATTACCAATGACATCAGAACCAAGTCCTTGCAGCCTCGCTGTACGATGGTAGAAGCCTTTGACAGGTAACTATTTTGCACCATCAGAAATTCCTGGGAATCTGGCTGGGTGCCGTGGCTCACGCCTGTAATCCCAGCACTTTAAGAGGCCGAGGCAGGTGGATCACTTGAGGCCAAGAGTTCAAGACCAGCCTGGCCAACATGGCAAAACGCTGTTTCTACTAAAAATACAAAAATTAGCTGGGTGTGGTAGCACATGCCTGTAATCCCAACTACTGTAGTGGCTGAGGCATGAGAATCGCTTGAACCCAGGAGGCGGAGGCAGGCTGCAGTGAGCTGAGGTTATGCCACTGCACTTCAGCCTAGGCAACAGAGTCAGACCCTGTCTACAAAAAAAAAAAAAAAAAAAAAAAAAAAAAAGGAAGAAAAGAAATTCCTAGGGATCTGAGTGCTTTGTATGTGTAGTCAGAGCACTTGGATCTGGCCTACAACCTTGGAGTCTGTCAGAGTTCACTAGCCCTGCCCTAAGCCAGTTCTTGGCCTTCACTTGCCTTCTTCACTGGGGTCAGGGGTCCTGCCTTTCTCTTTCCTTTGTGCTCACAGTCCTCGAACACTTGAATGGTGCCCTTTCTGTCTTCCTAGCTGGGCCCTGTGCTGCCCAGCCGTTCTCTTGTGAATCCTCAGTCAGTATCCCAATTCCCCAGAGTGTCTAATCCAGATGATCATTTTTCAAGCATCTAACCCCATTCCTGCCTTCCTTCCTACTTCACAGGGCAATGTGAACTCTGCTAACTTCCACGTTCTTCCTTGACTTGCAGACTTTTCCACATTTCTTCCCTGTCTACTCTCATCTCAGAGGAGGTGAGAAATGGTGGCCCTGTCTGAGGCTGTGATCTGGATGCTTCCCTTCCTCCTTCTCCCCCCAGCCCAGCTCCCTCTACCCCTCTCTTTCCCACCTCTCAGTTAGCTCATCTTTGTCCTTGATTTTCTTTTTTCTTTTTCTTTCTTTCTTTTTTTTTTTTAGACAGAACCTCATTCTGTTGCCCAGGCTGGAGTGCAGTGGTGTGATCACAGCTCATTGCAGCATTGCCCTCCTGGGCTCAGGTGATCTTCCCACCTCCCCACTGAGTAGTTAGGACCACAGGCGCATACCACCACAACCAGCTAAGTTTTATTTTTTGTAGAGATGGGGTCTTGCCGTGTTGCTTAGGCTGATCTCAAACTTCTGGGCTCAAGCAATCCTCCCACCCCAGCCTCCTAAATTGCTGGAATTACAAGTGTGAGCCACTGCCCCATCTGTCCTTGATTTCTACTGAAGTTTTCCCTTCAGCACATGAACACAGTTTACCCATTTCACAGAATAACCTTCTCTTGACCTCAGCTGCCTTGTAACTGGTTGTCTCTTTGACTCTGCAGCCATGCAGAGTCAGCCCCATTCACTGTTTCTCCCTCTTCACCTCCCCTTCACTCCTTTGCCCACTGCAGTCCTAATTCCTGACTATCACTTCACAATTTTATCTTCTAAGATCCCAGTTAATAAGCCATGAACACTGTTAGGCCCCTAATGTCCTTGACCCTGCTACGCTATTAAGGACTCAAAGCTTTTGTGCCAGTGGCTTCCTGCCTTAATTTGTTTTTCTACTTTCCTTGCCATTCCTCACCAGCTTATTTGTGGATTCACCTAACTTCCACCACTTAAATGTTGGCTGGTGGGCTGAGCAGTAATCCAAGCACTTTGGGAGGCCAAGGCAGGAGAATTGCTTGAGGCCAGGAGTTAAAGACTAGCCTGGGCAATATAGCAATACCCCATCACTACAAAAAATTAAAAAAACAAAAAACTAGCTGGGCATGGTGGCACACTCTGTAGTCCCAGCTACTTGGGAGACTGAGATGGGGGGATTGCTTGAGCCCAGGAGTTTGAGGCTTCAGTGAGTTATGATTGCACCACCACACTCCAGCCTGGACAATGGAGCGTGACCCTATCTTTTTTTATTTATTTCTTTTTGAGACAGAGTCTTGCTCTGTCGCCTAGGCTAGAGTTCAATGGCACGAACTCAGCTTACTGCAGCCTCCACCTCTCAGGTTCAAGTGATTCTCCTGCCTCAGTCTTACGAGTAGCTGGGATTACAGGTGTGTGCCACCACGCCTGGCTTATTTTTGTATGTTTAGTGGAGACATGGTTTCACCGTCTTGGCTAGGCCGGTCTCGAACACCTGACCTCAGGTGATCCACCCGCCTTGGCCTCCCAAAGTGCTGGGATTACAGGCGTGAGCCACCACGCCTGGCTGACTCTATCTCTTTAAAAACAACAACAACAACAACAAAAAACCACATTGACTGCTTCTAAAGGTTCTCTGTCTAGTCCTAGATCTGTCCCAAGCAGCATATGTGTTATTCCAATAACCTGCCGTGCATACTCAGTGTGATCATCACTCTCCTTCACCCCAAACCTGCCTTATCTTCCCGTCTTAGTGTATTGTGTGTTGCTAGAAGAGAATACCTGAGGCTGGATAATTTACAAAGAAAAGAGGCTTGTTCAGCTCACAGTGCTGCAGGCTGGGATGCTCAAGGGCATGGCACTGGCTTCTGGCAAGACTTCTGTGCTGCCTCATAACATGGTGGAAGGTCCACGGGACAGTGAACATGTGCAGAGGGGCAAAACCCAGAGGGCATCCTTGCTTTACATCAACCCACTCTCACTGGAGCTAATCCATTCCCAAGAGAATAACTCATTCTCTTCTCCAGGTGGCATTAATCTGTTTATGAGGGATCCACCCGAATGATCCAAACAACTTCTACTAGGCCTCACCTCCCAGTGCTGCTGTGCTGGTGATTAAACTTTTTTTTTCTTCTTGAGATGGAGTTTTGCTCTTGTCACCCAGGCTGGAGTCCAATGGCGTGATCTCGGTTCACTGCAACTTCCACCTCCCAGGTTAAAGCGATTCTCCTGCCTCAGCCTCCCGAGTAGCTGGGTTTATAGGCGCCTGCCACCATGCCCAGCTAATTTTGTATTTTAGTAGAGACGGGGTTTCACCATGTTGGCCAGACTGGTCTTGAACTCCTGGCCTCAGGTGATCCACCAACCTTGGCCTCCCAAAGTGCTGGGATTACAGGTGTGAGCCACCACGCCTGACTTACTGGTAGTTATACTTCAACATGAGTTTTGATATGGACAAGCCTCATCCAAACCATCGCACTGCCTTTCCTCATTCTTTATTCTGGTCAGATGTACTCCCATGCAGCGGCTATACAAGCCATAAACGTGGGACTCTCCTGGGCCCCAGTGTGATGGGATGTACCCTGACCACACTAGGCAGAGGTTTCAAACTGACCAAATCTGCCCACAGATGAGCTTTGTGTGCCCAGCATGGTATTCTGTTCGGTTTTTAATTTCATTTCATTGCTAATATTTAAAAACCTGGATTTCTAGCTTTTCTTGAAAAATCACAAGATCTAGCTGCACTGAGACCAATTTTTTACAGGGGGTTATAGGCCAGAGTTCCCCTCAGCTGGCTGTGTACCGCCCGGTTCCATACACCATGAGGTTGTGTTCGTGTTGTGTTTGTGTGTGCTCCCTGCCCTCCTGATCAGGTCCCAGCAGGCTCTGTGTGATTTTGCCCCTGCCCACACAGTACTCCAACCTCAGTTTCTTCACTCTGCACTGTACTTCAGCCTCAACATGCTGGACTCCTTTCTGTCTCAAGGCAATCCTTGTGCTGTTCCTTCTGTCCAGAATATTCTGCCCACAAATCTTCACATCGCCACATCATTCAGGCTTCAACCTGACTCCTCTGGAAGTGTCCTCCATTGCCCAGACAGCATCATAGTACTCTTTATGGCACCAAAAATGGTTTTAAGTGTTTGTTTATGTCACTGTTTTCTCACTAGATTATACATTGCTCGAAGGCAGGGACTCCATCCTTCTTGTTCACTGCTGTGTCTCTTAGTTCTATAATATGCCGGCACAAAGCCGGCTTCTAGAAATACACGTTTGAAGTTGTAACCCCTGATCCATGTTATAGAATCTGAACTCCCCAGCACGGCATCAGAGGGCCATTGGGGATGTAGACGCTGCTGGCCTCTCGAGCTTTCCTTCTGCTTTTTGCTGGGTATCACACTCCAGACTTTGTAGCCATGCTGCACCTCTTACCTCCAGGAGCAGGTGTGCTTCTTCGTGCCTCTGTAACCATGCAGCTTCTGTGTCCTTCCTCTTCTCTCTCTCATCCACCCAGCTCACTGCTAATACAAGAGTCACCTCCTTGCCTGGTGCAGTGGCTCACGCCTGTAATCCCAGCACTTTAGGAGGCTGAGGCGGGGGGGTGGATCACTTGAGGCCAGGAGTTCGAGACCAGCCTGGCCAATATGGCAAAACCACATATAGGCAAGTGCTTATAATCCCAGCTACTAAGGAGGCTGAGGCAGGAGAATCCGGAGGCAGAGGTTGCGGCGAGACGAGATAGCGCCACTGCACTCCAGCCTGGGCGACAGAGGAAACTCTGTCTCAAAAAAAAAAAAAAGTCATCTCCTTGAGGGGTTTTCCCTAATCCCTGTGCACACACTCTTGTTTATATACGCATATTTGAATTAGGGCTCCTCATCTATGCCATCAACAACTAGAGCCTCTTTCTGTCAGAGAAGTTAGGACCTCATACTAGCATTGTTCATTTTACATTTTTTTCTCCTTCAGTAGCCTGTGAGCTCCTTGAAGGTAGAAACTATTTTTATTTGTTTTGGTATACTGGTGTACTTTGCATGGTACTTCATTGGCATTTGATAACCTGTAAGATGACCACAGTCAGCAAATTAAAACTAGCAGGAGTCATCGAATCAGCTAATTGGCAATAATTAAAAGAAACATAGGGATCATGACAGTGAAGGATAGTAAACTAGTCAGAGTAATGATGTTTTAAAAGCAGCAAACCAGTGCCCCTGTTTTCAAACTTTTTTTCGCCCAACTGACCTCTTACAATTTAACTTAATGAGCCTGTTTTGAGAACAGAAGAGCATAGGTCCTAAGTTCGTGAAATTCAAATACATAAAGTGAACTCTCTGTCATGTATATTCACAACCTAACATTCTTTTTGAAGATGGACTATATGGGCTTCTGTGACTTAGGCAAAATACTGATTTCAGGTCTCAAACAATGTGAAGAAAGATGCAGTGAAGTTAAAACAGCCTCTCTTTTCCTTTGTACCTACTTAGTTGTAGAAGTAAAGTCATCTGGTATGGGGAAGAAGGAAGGAAAACTGTCAGACTGAGTTACTGAGTGGGGGGCGCTGCAGAAGGGCCTCGTGACCAGGCATCTGTAAATCCTGGGGCTGAAAAGAGTGGATGTTGGCTCCCAATAAATGGAATTGGTAGCCTGTGAGCTTTTATTTATGGACCCTTGGTGACTCCTTCATCTGGGAAAGGGGGATCATCTACCTTAGGCCATTTCCTGCTGATATAGCAGAATACCACAAACTGGTTAATTTATAAAGAACAGAAGTCTGTTTGGTTCATGGTTCAAGGGGCTGTAAAGTCCAAAAGCATGGCACCAGCATCTGGCAAGGATGTCCTACTCCTGAGATAACTAACCCACTCCCACAATAAATGCATTAATGTATTCATGAGGGCAGAGCAGAACTCTCATGGCCTAATCACCTCTTAAAGGTTCTTCCTCTTACTACTGTTACAATGGAAATTAAGTTTCTAACACATGAACTTTCGGAGGACACATTCAAACTTGAGTCTTCTCCAGTTGAGTAACTTGATGCCAAGGAGCGAGTGAGGGATAGGTTCCCCGGCAGCACATCCTTGTGGGATCTCCCAGCTGCAGGGCCAGGGCTTGGACTCTGAGAGTGGGTGAATGGAGCAGGTTAATTTGCTCAAGATGTTAGCTTGAGCAGGCCAGGCACTGTGGTGGAGTCTCCATCATCAGGGATGGGGAATGCACAGTAAGGACTGTTAGGTGTCAGCATAGAAATGAGTCTTCTCACTTGGGCTGTCCTCACATGCCTTGCTCGGAAGTGGTTTTAGCCTCCTTTGGTGCATTCTTTCTCACATGTCAATTTAGTAGAAGGAACGAATGATTTGTGCAAGGTCTGGCCTTCAACAGTGAAGTCAAAATGAGACTGCAGGTCCACTGATTGCACCGTTCAGGGCTTTTGACTCTGAAGATTATTTTATCAGTCCAGCTCACTAGCCTAGTTCATTTACTTAACAAATATACACAGAGCCCCTATTGTCACCCAAATTCATTATTCTAGGCACTACAGATGTCCTGCTGAACAGGTTGACAATGTGCCTGCTCTTATATTTGAATGAGGGAAACTGACAAGAAAGTTGGCAAAAAAAAAAAATATATATATATATATATATAGTCATTTCTGAGAGTGCTAAGTGCTATGAAGAATATGGAAATTGTGGGGGTGGGGCTGGAACTCTAGTTGGCATTTTCTGGAAAGGCTGAGGAGTTGACAACTGAGCTGTGACCTGAATGATGAGAAGACATCAGTCACCTAAAGACCTGGAGGAAAAGCAGCTAGGCCGAGGAAACAGCAAGGGCAGCACCCCTGAGGCTTGTCTTAGGAACAGGAAGCCTCCTGTGAGTGAGGGGCAGAGCCGTGGAGGATGAGATGAGCAAGGCAGGGAGGGCTGGGCCATGGAGAGCTTTCCAGGAGGACCAGGATGAGGATTTGGGTTTGGCCTGAGCACTTTGGCAAGCCCTGAAGGGCTTTCGGCAAGGAAATAAGATTGGCCCTCTTCCTTCAGCACACTATACTCCTTTTTGTCTTTTTTAGCACACTACACTTCTAAGACTGAAAACTTGCTTAGCTTAATTTTGGGGTCTTGTGAACTCCTAGGAAGGAGCAGAAAATAAGGATTCTGTACATTTCTTTTTCATATCTCTGTTTTCCTAAAATCAGTTAAACTTATTTCTTCATGCAATTGTTTCTGATTTGCAGGTGGGGGAAGAAACTGATCATTGTTGCCTCCCAGGCCATGCGGTACAGGGCTTTGATAGGCCAGGAAGGGGATCCGGACCTGAAGCTGCCCGACTTCTCCTACTGCATCCTGGAGCGGCTAGGCCGGTCCAGGTGGCAAGGGGAGCTCCAGCGAGACCTTCACACCACTGCTTTCAAGTAAGTGGGAGGATTTACTTCTCTGCTTTAAATTATACATCATTGCACCCTGAACCCCAAACGCAGGGGCCTGCTGCGGTATCTTCCCCAAGGCATGGCTTTTTGTTTCAAGGCCATGGTCACACAGTGACTGTTTTCTTAGATTGGCTGGACAGGAGGTTTGTGTCTCTGGTGTTTATGTCCAAATGAGACACTCTATACGTTGATAAAAGCTACCAGCAGAGCAAATGACATGGCTCTTCTTCTCCTCCAGGGTTGATGCTGGGAAGCTGCACTATCACAGAAAAATTTTGAACAAAAACGGGCTGATTACAATGCAGTCCCATGTGATTCGATTACCCACTGGAGCCCAGCAACACTCAATCCTCCTTCTACTGAACCGGTTTCATGTGGACAGGTATGGTTTGTAGTGATCAAAATGTTAGGTTTTTTAGTTGCAGCCATGTGTAGCATGCTTTAAAAATCGTAGGGGCAGCTGGGTATGGTGGCTCATACCTGTAATCATAGCACTTTGGAAGGCTGCGGTGGGAGAACCGCTTGAGGCCAAGAGTTCCAGACCAGCCTGGGCAATATACCAAGACCGCAACTTTATAAAATTAAAAAATTAGCTGGGTGTGGTGGTGCACACCTGTAGTCCCAACTACTCAGGAGGCTGAGGTCGGAGGATCGCTTGTGCCCAGGAATTTGAGCCTGCAGTGAGCCATGGTTGCACTGCTATACTCCAGCCTGGGTGACAGGGCAAAACCCTGTGTCTTAAAAAATAATAATAATAATAGAAGCCAAATTAGAATATCACTATAGCTTTTTTAAAAATGATATTTGTTATCTGTTTGTGTGTGTGTGTTTGTGTGTGTGTGTTTGTGTGTGTGTGTGTGAAAATAAGTCCTGCTTGTTTAGAGAACCAGAAAACTATACAGAAAAGAAGGAAAAATAAATCTGTAACTTCACAGCCAACAATAGGAACCATTAACATTTTGGTGACATTTGGGGAGATGTAAAATAAAAGTGAGTCAGATTTGATTTGTTGTAGTGGCAGAATTGTAGGTGAATTATGTCAGTTTCAAATAGGATGTTTTGCAGCGCTCAACCATAATAACCTATATGGACGAGATGGCAAGGTTCTGCTAAGCGATAACAATATGTGATATTGCTATTTTAGCGGGATATTGTTGTCCAGACGATACAGCAAACTGGTTAAATGTGCACATTCCCTTCTGAGGACCAGGGAGGCTGGGGGAGTGAGTAGGTTATCTCTGACTTCTTCATCCTTGCCATTGGGGTGGCTAATTACCTGGCATAGGAATGAGGGACAGAAAAGTTTCACCACTTTGTGGAGGTCTCAGCCCACACTGCACAAACTCATGCCCTTTTTTATGGGAGGGGCAGAAGCCAGGATAGGAAAAGTTCAAGCTGGTGCAGGGCCTGGGAAGAGCAGCCCTTGGCTGAGGAAGCCCTGAGCCCCTTAGTACCTGGTCAGCAGCTCTCTGGGGTGGAGGTAGGCAGCAATGAGGGATAGTGGGGAGGGGAGGTGCATCCTCCAAAAGCGGGGGGAGTGATTACATGTAAATGTTAAAGTTTACAGTGCACATGGGTTGGCCTAAAGGAAGTGCTTGATGCATGTGTGTAGACTCTTTATTGACTGTGGATCTCCAGGGGTGAAAATCATCATTGCTGCATCTCTGTCAAATGTCCGCCTCCCGGATTCAAGCCATTCTCCTGCCTCAGCCTCCCGAGTAGCTGGGACTGCAGGCACCTGCCACCATACCTGGCTAATTTTTGTATTTTTAGTAGAGACGGGGTTATGCCATGTTGGCCAGGCTGGTCTCGAACTCCTGACCTCAAGTGATCCACCCACCTTGGCCTCCCAAAGTGCTGGGATTACAGGCGTGAGCCACCGTGCCCAGCTACATACAACTTTTGACTCCCCAAAAACTTAACTACTGATAGCCTACTGTTGATCAGAAACCTTACCAATAATATAAAGTTAGTTAACACATGTTTTGTTCCATATGTTATACTGTTCTTGTATTATTGCAATAAACTAGAGAAAAAATGTTATTTAGAAACTACATTTACAATACTGTACTGTATTTATTGATACCATAAGTTTACATTGTCCGTTAACAAGATAAATTGTCTGAAATGGCGGGCAGCCGCAGCTGCAGACCTCACTCTACAGTACACGTCAAGCAATTTAACTTTTTCTTGAAGTGTCATGACTTTTTGGGAGCTTCTTGGGAGCATTTCCAGCATCACTATGGGCCCTTTGTATGGGTCCCATGGTGTCAGTCAAGGTTTATGGTATTGCACTAAACACGGGGAAAAATACGTGAGAACTGCAAGAGATCACCTTTTTCTTTTTTGAGACGGAGTTTCGCTCTTGTTGTCCAGGCTGGAGTGCAATGGCATGATCTCTGCTTACTGCAACCTCTGCCTCCAGGGATCAAGCGATGCGCCACCACACGTGGCTAATTTTGTGTTTTGAGTAGAGACAGGGTTTCTCCATGTTGGTCAGGCTGTTCTCGAACACTGACCTCAGAAGAGATCACTTTTTACTGCAATAAGTAATTTACTAGAGAGGAACTGCTCACACAGAGATGATGAGCATCACATGGCTTTTTTTTTTTTTTCAAGAGAATCTTGCTCGGCTGCCTAGGCTGGAGTGCAGTGGCACGATCTCGGCTCACTGCAACCTTCACCTCCTGGTTCAAGCAATTCTACTGCCTCAGCCTCCCAAGTAGCTGGTACTACAAGCTTGTGCCACCACGCCTGGCTAATTTTAGTAGGGACGGGGTTTCACAATGTTGGTCAGGCTGGTCTCGAACTCCTGACCTCAGGTGATCCGCCCACCTCAGCCTCCCAAAGTGCTGGGATTACAGGCATGAGCCACCGCATCCGGCCTGTCATGGCATTTTTAAGCCAATACTCACAACACTTAATCTTGCCACAATAGTAACAGGAGGTGGCTACGAAGTTATTAACAGTAGTACACTGTTGTATTACAGTTAATTTTATGCAGGTTTGATTTCATCCCGCATCTTCATGTTTGTTTACATTTCCTCCACTGCAAATGGCACCATGTATGGTCTGTAAATGGTTGCGTAAATTTTGATTAACTTTTTATAATAGATTTGTGTATATTTTATGGTAATAAATGATAAAATAGACTAGTATCCACATATATTATGCATTAATGACATACCTTTTTCTTAATTTTTTCAATATTTCTAATGTTATACAGTTTGAGTTTTCTCAAACTGTGCAAATCTCCAAAAATTCTAATATATATATATTTTTTCTAATATTTTTTCAATAAATATGAAAAAAAAAAGTGCGTGTAAGTGGACCCGACCAGTTCAAACCCATGTTATCCAAGAGCCAACTGTACAGTATTAGAGAGAAGCATCTTTTATGAATTCACATTTTAATTGGGTTATACTATCCATTGATTAAGTAACTGTCTCACCAAACTCTTCACTTGTGTGTAGCCTGTGCTCTGCCAAGAACACCGGGTGGCAGCTGTGGTGTAGGAGAGAGAACACTGGATCAAGTCAAGATCTGTATTTCCGTCTTTGCCCCTCACCTGGGCAGTCACTTGATCTCTTTGAACCACCATTGCCTCTTGTATTAAATGGCTGTGACACAGTGCCTCCTATGCAGAGTGGCTCATATGCATTAACCATCTGTCCCTCCATTTATTCTTTCATTCATTGAGAGGCAGTACAGATGGGGAAGTGGGTACAGTCTCTGGATCCCATACGTGTGCTCTCCGTCCCCCTAGGACTGTAAGTCAAGCCAAGCTGTTGTCCAGCTGAACTGGCTACAAGATTTCTCCCTGCACCCCTCCCTGAGCTCCCCCTAGACTTACACAGTCAAAGGCCCTCAGTGTTTTTAAATAGCTTCCTTTGCTGGCCCTTAGCTTGGAAGCATTGATCATGACATCTGCTTCACAGTAGAAATGAGATGGAAGGTGGCCTCTGCCACGCCAGTGTAGTCAGGAGCAGGAACCAGAGCCTCAGGATCAGAGTGGCGTCCCAGTGAGTAAGGAGAGTACTCGATTTAGAGAAAGAAGACCTAGGTTTGTGTCTCCAGCCTGAACTTCAGTAAAGCCTGTTAACTTTGTAGAATAACCCCCATCCTTCCTCACCAAGTGATCTGTTTTTTGTTTTTCTTTGAGACGGAGTCTCACTCTGTCACCCAGGCTGGAATGCAGTGGTGCAATCTTGGCTCACTGCAACCCCCACCTCCTGGATTCAAGCGAGTCTTCTGCCTCAGCCTCCCAGGTAGCTGGGATTACAGGTGCCTGCCACCACGTCTGACTAATTTTTGTATTTTTAGTAGAGACGGGGTCTCACCATGTTGGCCAGGCTGGTCTCGAACTCCTGACCTCCAGAGATCTGCCTGTCTCAGCCTCCCAAAGTGCTGGGATTTTGCCTGGCCCCTCACCAAGTGATTTGTAAGAAGATATGTGTGATACTTCCTAAACTTAAAAGTATTGTAAAAATGAAAGATGTTTTACAGAGTCATGTCATGCAAGTTTTAGTCCTAGAGTCTAGTCTATATGTTGCCTCTAGAAAGGTGGTCTTAGACATGACAGAACCTCTCACAGCCACAGTCTCTCCACCTGTAGAAGGTAGGAGTTGGGCTGGATGATCTTGGAGACCTAAAAGATTCTGTCATTTATTGTCAAATGAGTAAGTCAAGTCTTGCTTTGTCATCTTTAAGAAATAGGCAGTAAATATTGACTTCAGCAACAGGTTTGAAAAAACGAATTGCTTGGTGTTTCTTGCAGGAGGAGCAAATACGACATCCTCATGGAGAAGCTTTCGGGCATGCTGAGCACACGAACTAACTGTATAGAGACGCTGGGAAAGCTGAGGGAAGAGCTGGTGAGCCTGGGGTTTCCCACGGGCGGGGCTGGGTGTGATCTGTACCATAGCCGGGAGGTCTTGTCAGGCATAGATGAATGATTTGCAACCCAACGCCCTATTCTGGATTTGATGCAAATGAGATTTTCCTTTGTTTATTGTTTTTTTCTTTTCTTTTTTGAGGCAGAGTCTCGCTCTTGTTGCCCTGGTTGGAGTATGGACTGTGTCCTTCCCGGGTTCAAGCGATTCTCCTGCCTCAGCCTCCTGAGTAGCTGGGATTACAGGTGCCCGCCACCATGCCCTGCCGATTTTTGTATCTTTATTAGAGACAGGGTTTCACCATGTTGGCCAAGCTGGTCTTGAACCCCTGACCTCAAGTGATGCTTATGTCTCAGCTTCCCAAAGTACTGGGATTACAGGCATGAGCCACCGCGTCCAGCTGTTTTTTTTAGACTGAGAGAGTGCTTTGTCCTTCATTTAAATTCTTGCCTTTGCCTGATTTCCATTTTTCCCCTGGAGTTCATTCTAGGACCTATTATCAAAGTTCAGAGGGAATAGGAAAACGTGGCATTTAGGTTTACTTCTGTAATCAAGCTTGTGATCTTGTTCCCAGTGGTTTTGTACTGAAATAGCAGAGTGGCTGTCCTGAGGGCGAGGGGAGAGGATGCAGGGAGGAAGGCAGCTGTTGACCTGCTTTGTCTTTGGGCCCTGGAGCAGAGGCTGTGGTGAAGGGAGCGTGAGAGGGAGAAAGGCAGGGAGAAAGGCGAGAGGGAGAAAGGCGGAGGGGTGCTACTTCCAATCTGATTGGAAGGTTTCAGTGGAAGTCAGGAAAGAGCCAATGTTAGAGATGGAAGGACAACAAGATTGTCCTGTGTGTGAAACCAGAACTTAAAACTGAACATTTGAAGTCAAGCTCTTTGGTGACTAGTAATTAGTCCCCTAATGAGTGGTCTTCAGTCTGACCACAGGCACCAGGACAGTCCTTGTTCTTTCCCCGCGTTGCATCAGTGGAGTTCTAGTCTCTGATTTCATTGTTCACAGGGAAAGGAGGTATCTTCCGCATTGCTAGATTCACTGCCTGCCTAAGCCTCTTTAAAGCAGTGGTTACAGTCTGGAGGCTTGTGGGCCAGACTTGGTCTGTTAAAAATCAATTTGACCTAGCATTTTTTAAGAAATTGAGACTTTCCATAAAAATCTAGGTTTCCAGTCTTCCTCGAGAACTGAGAAGCCTGGGTCTGCCCTCTCTCCTGACAGCAGTTAGCTGGAACTAGTTGTGCGCTGGCTGGGTCCCCTGCAGTCCACCTGCTTCCTGTCACCTCTCAGACATGAGGCAGAGAGGCAGGGCCCTTTGTCATTCCATGAGCACTGCTGTTTGTAGTAGGGGAGAAGTGTTTTACTTCTGTGTGTCTGAGTTTACCAGAGTAGAAAATCAAAGATAGACGGAGAAGGCCTCTCAGGAAACCCTGGCAGAAACAAAGGAACTTCCTACCGGCTTAATAAACAAATAACTGGCCACCGCGTGGATTGATGTTGCTTGTCCAGCCCATGCAGACTCTGGAGATTGAAACCCTCCCTCCTACCAAGTCACTCAGGGGCAGGGAGACAGGGCTAGTCTGGTTTCAGGTCAGCCCTGTGGTCTGTGTTAGCAGCAAGCCTTGACTATTACTAGACAGCCTTTCACTTATTCATTCAACAAATACTTCAGGGAGTATGTATGTTGAGTTAGAACTGTGTTCCACAATAAGATGGTGAAAGTTAGCCAGGGTGACAGCAGGTCTCACACTGTCATGGAGCGGTCTAACCAGAAGGGTAGGCGTGTGAACACATACCTGGAAGGATGTAGCCAAACCAGTAGAGGGAGAGGGGTGCTTTCTTTAGAGAACTAGGGAAAGCCTCATAGAGCTGTGCCAAAAGCACAGTTGAGCTGGGCTTTTCCCCACACAGACAGAGGGAAAGTGGCATTTGAAGGAAAGGAGAAGAGCTGGTGCAAAGGCATGAGTTGTGGAAGGCCATGCAACATACTTAGAAGTGGGCAGTAATCCAGAGGGCAGCCGGCACATTGTGTGGCTGGATAGGAAGGTAGGGGCCGGATCAGAAAGGACTGGAGTGCTGGCTGAGGAGTGGGGACTTTAGCCTTGAAGCTTTAGCCTTATGCACTGCTGCTGGCCGTGTAGAAATGAAGAAGTTATTAGTCAGGGGTGGTGGTATGCACCAGTCCAGCTACTCGGGAAACTGAGACAAGAGAATCTCTTGAGCCTGGGAGGTGGAGATTGCAGTCTAGGCAGATGAGCTGGTAGAGGGAAGGGGATGGGAAGAAGGTGGCGAGGTTGTGGCCAAGAGGGTTAGAATTGTTTGAGAAACATTTTGGAGGTGGAACTAACAGGACGTGGTGAGTGCCTGCACTGGGATGTAGAGGTGACTTGAAGAAGGAGGATCTCAAGATGAAGCCAGTGCATTTGCTGGAGTGGCTGCTGCTCACCGAGGCAGCGCAAAGGCAGGCTTGTGAGGCAGGGATCACATCTGCTTGCTCACTGTGAGCCTCCACAATGAAGACAGTACCTGGCCCCCTGTAGATGCTCAGTAAATATTTGCTGAATGAGAGTTGAATAAATAGAGAGGTCAGAAAGAGGAGCAGATTTGGGTGAAGAGGAGGCACAGGACAAATCTGAGTTTTGGACGTATTGGGTATGAAGATCTTCCATGACTTTCCCCTGGTGATGTCTAGTCAACAGCTGGAAATTGGGGTCACAGAGAGCTGAGCAGGATTCAGTGAAAATTAGCCTATAGATGAAGCTGAGGCCATGAATATGGATGCTGCCTTTGGGGGGGATTTGGTACGAAGACTCACTGCCTTTTTCTCTTTTTGCTGGCCAGATTGTGCAAGTCATTGATGGCAGCCCCTCAGAAGGAAAGACTACATCATCCTTCCCCTCTTAGGATGGTCCAGGGCTTAGTGCCATATGTCAAGGGCTGGGATCTGATGGATGAGTTTCCATGGGGTCTTTTTTTGGTGCTGGGGGCACGGCTAGATTAACAATAGATGCCATGTACAAGCCAGTGGCTTTGAATGAGCCATATGTGAGTCATCTGTATTGTTTTGATAGCCATATGTTCTGCCACCCAAGGGCTGGAGTGCTGATTAGCCTGGGAGGTAACCACACATATGTGGCGGCAGCAGCCCACAGACATTTGCTCCCTGTCTCTCCCCAGGGTATAAGAGGAAACCTGTAAGACTCAGCAAACAGCTCTCAGTCACGAATGCCTTCTGCTGTTCGCTCCTTCACTGGGAGCCGTGGTAACCTGTCTTACTTCTCCAGGGACTGCAAAATCACATGGCAGCAGTGCCCAGGCGGGTGATACCCACAAGCAAAATGGACCATGTGTAAAATAAATTTTTGATATAGTATAGATTTAAGAAATTAACTTTCCTCTTAACTACCATTAGAGAAAATCGGCACAAAAATGGTGATAAATGGCAACTGATCTTCAGTTTCATTGTTGGAGGCTCTGATGGGGGAGCGCAAAGGCTGTGACCCCCTGGAGCCGGGTGGGCCCTGCTGAAGAGCAGCTGATCGAGGCTCCTGTTCACTGTTGCTGTGAGGAGCTACAGTCCTAGCATTGGCTGCCAGATCAGCCTTTCAAGAGAAGCCAGAATCTAGGTCTTTTTTTATGTGAAATCGCTCACTTTCAATTTTGGCAAGTAAATTACTTTCTTGAAGAAAAACATTGTATCAATTTTAAAATTTTAAAAGCACGGCCTGCACTGGAGGCTGCTGTTGGTCACCCCTGCAGGGGAGATGTTCCTAGGATCATTGTGGTTTTCAGCCTTGCAAAAATAGGAGTCATGAGATGGAAATACCCATTATTATTCTGTTGTAACTTCACAGACCACATGTAAATTTTTACAATTTTTTTTCTTTTTTTTTTTTTTAAACAGAGTCTCACTCTGTCACACAGGCTGGAGTGCAGTGGTGCGATCTCAGCCCACTGCAACCTCCGCCTCCCAAGTTCAAGCAGTTCTCACCCTCAACCTCCTGAGTAGCTGGGATTACAGGCACATGCCACCGCACCCAGCTAATGTTTCTATTTTTAGTAGAGACAGGGTTTCGCATGTTGGCCAGGCTGGTCCAAACTCCTGGCCTTAAGTGATCCGCCCGCCTCAGCCTCCCAAAGCGCGGGGATTATAGGTGTCAGCCACTGCACCCAGCCTATAACATTTTTTAACCTATTTTTTTCCCCTTTCTTTTTGTCTACTGCCTTTGAGGGCCAGGGGTGTGTGTCTGTGTGTGTGTGTTTGTATTAGTAATACGCTTACATGGTTAAAAAAGCAAAACAACATGAAAAGGTATCAAATGAAATCTTCAGTCTCCACTCCTCCACTCCCGCCTGCCTCATTCCCACCCCTGCATACCCTTCCAGGATCTGGCGAAGCGAATCTCTTTCCCCCTCTCTAATCGAAAGGTAGAATCGTTTATATCCTGCTCTGGACCTTGTTTTGGTCCCTTGACAAGGTAGCTTGGCAGTCTTTCCTCGTTAGTACCTCAAGATAATCAATTAATTCAGGTCCTGAACTTGTGTTCATTTACATGACTTTCTAGTCATTTCAGACATCTTGCTGTGTCTAATAGTAGCCTTTAAATTGTGTTTTGGCAGGGGCTGTGTGAAAGGACGTTTAAGCGTCTGTACCAGTATATGCTGAACGCCGGACTAGCCAAGGTGGTGTCTCTTCGCTTGCAAGAGATCCACCCTGAATGCGGACCTTGTAAGACAAAGAAAGGTAACGCAGAGTCTCAGCTTCTGTTCCCTTGGCTGGCTGGCTCTCACTTCTCTCTTCTAAGCTTCAGCCTCTCTCTCCGATCACATTCTGCCTTGCAGCATAACGATTTCACATATTTATTCAACTCTATGCCTCAGTGCCTGGCTCAGGACTGTCCGTATAAAAAGTGCCTAGAAAATGTTTGCTGAACAAACTTCCAGCAAACATCTCTGTGGTGTCCTCCAAAATCATACTTTTATGGTGCCAAATAAACAAGTTCATCTTTTTTTTTTTTTTTTTTTGAGGCAGAGTCTCGTTCTTGTCACCCAGGCTGGAGTGCAATGGTGCGATCTCTGCTCCCTGCAACTTCTGCCTTCTGACCTCAGGTGATCCACCCACCTTGGCCTCCCAAAGTGCTGGGATTACAGGTGTGAGCCACCACACTCACCCTTTTTTTTTTTTTTTGAGACAAGGTCTTTCTCTGTTGCCCAGGCTGGAGTGCAGTGGCGTCATCTCGGCTCACTGAAATCTCCGCTTCCTGGGCTCAGACTATCCTCCCACCTCAGCCTCACCACACCCGACTAATTTCTGTATTTTTTTGTAGAGACAGAGTCTCGATATGTTGCCCAGGCTGGTCTCAAACTCCTGGACTCAAGTGATCCACCCGCCTCAGCCCTGCAAAGTGCTGGGATTACAGGCGTGGGCCACCACTCCCAGCCACTTGTCATTCTTTAGCCTGCCTTTGTGAAGTGCCTACCCTGTATTGCATGATCTTGTTATCTAGCCCTGTAAGGTTGGTGGCATTGTCACCATTTTATATGTAAGAAAATTAAAGTGAAGAGATGCTGAGTAACTTACAGAAGGTTAAACAATCAGTACTCAGCAGAGGCAGGATCTGAGCTTTCTAAGAAAGTTAACTTAAGGAACAGACTATGAAACTTTAAAAACCTTCCTTAGGCCGGGCACGGCGGCTCACGCCTCTAACCCCAGCACTTGGGGAGGCTGAGGTAGGCGGATCACCTGAGGTCGGGAGTTGGAGACCAGCCTCGCTAAGATGGTGAAACCCCGTTTCTGCTAAAAATACAAAAAATTAGCCAGGCATGGTGGCGCATGCCTGTAACCCCAGCTACTCCAGAGGCTGAGACAGGAGAATCGCTTGAACCCGGGAGGTAGAGGTTGCAGTGAGCCGAGATCGCGCCATTGCACTCCAGCCTCCATTATATTTTTTTCGTAGACAGGATCTCTCTCTGTTGCCCAAGCTGGAGTGCAGTGGCACAACCATGGCTCACTACAGCCTTGATCTCCCAGGCTCAAGCTAATCCTCCTGCCTTAGCCTCATGAGTAGCTGAGACTACAGGCACACTCTACCATGCTGGGCTAATTTATTTTTATTTTTAGTAGAGACGAAGTCTTGCTATCATGCCCAGGCTGGTCTTGAACTCCTGGGCTCAAGCGATCTCCTGCCTTGGCCTCACAAAATGCTGGGATTATAGGCATGAGACACCAAGTCCACTTATTTTTATCTAGTCTTGATTTTTGTCCCATCCTTTTTACTCCTCCTGATTAACCAGAATCATTTTAAAAGCTGCGGGTCAGAGTTCCAGTAAAAGGTGATAGTTGGAATATACGCATTTATCTGCACTCCACCCAAACTTCACCATAGTGATGAAAAGGGATATAAGAGGAGTAAACCCTCAACTACAAAGAAAACAGGACAGGAAATGACAGCAGCTAATTTTTGTATTTTTAGTAGAGACGGGGTTTCACCATTGGCCAGGCTGGTCTTGAATCCCTGACCTCAGGTGATCTGCCCGCCTCAGCCTCCCAAAGTGCTGGGATTACAGGCGTGAGCCACTGCACTCATCCCTCAGTATTTGACTTTGAAGTCTAACGGCCTGAATGCCTAAAATACTCAGGGCCTGTGCAGCTAGTAATCATTTTTATTTCCTGTCCTGTTGGAAGAAAGGTGTTAAGGAAAAGACAGAAGTAATTTATATTTAAAGTAAAGAGAAACTAAGGAGAAACTTCAGTTCCTTAAAGAACCTTTTTTGCTAGACAGGCAACTGTAGAGAAAGGCTTCTCCTGAGCCTAAGGTCCCTGGAAATTTAACCAAACTAACTTGAAACTAACACCTCACACCTGAATGGACTTGAGAGTAAGACAGCACTGGGTTAGAATTCTTATTCCGTCATTATCTGGTAAGGTGACCTTTAGCAAGTGATTTGATCTCTGTATACCTCAGTTTCCTCACCTGAATTATCTAGGGGATAATAGTACCCGCTTTCCAGGATATTGTGAGACTTACAGGTGACAGTAGACATAGAGCAGGGCCACAGGCTGATGACACACAGGCCCAATCTAGCCGTGTGTTTTGTTTGGCTCACAGTGTTTGTTTGTGTTGAATTTGTTGCTGGCATTTAAAAATCAGAAATTTTCACCTAAAAAGTCTGACTGTCAACTTCTCTGTAAAAATGCAATTAGGCAACATTGAACTTCATTCCTTTATTAGCAGTTAGCTAGGCAGAGGGATCTGCCCCATTTCGGAGGGGCTCACCTTCCCCTCTCACCATGGACACCTGCTTCCCACTGTGTAGCCTGCGGCCTGCTTCACGCTGGGATGTCATTTGCCTGACCCTTGAAAGTAAGTTCATGCATAGGACCCGTTGCCCAGTGAGTGGTTTCCATCATCTTGAGGCCTGGTGCTGGGACAAGAGGACTTTCCAGAAGAAAGATCAGCATGACCTACAGCGCAGACAGTGGTGGCTTTGGCTCCTTGTGCTGGATTAAGGCAGCAGGCACCAAGATGATGATGGTTAGGATGTTTAGATTGTCACATGCATGCACAAGGAGCCATTCTGATGGCTGGAGGGATGATGTCTTTGCCCACATTGTCACCCACCTCTCTGCTGCTGCGGTTGGAAACCTGGGCTCATGGTGAGTCCTTCCCTCACTTCCATGGCACGCTGTAGCTCAGTTACTCATCTGTTTGAGTTCTTTCCAGCTAGCTCCTGAGCTCCTTCAGGGTGGTGACCACATGCTTTTCATGCTTTATGTCCTTTTTAAAGGCTGTGCAGTGTCTGCTTGAAACAGGGCAGGCGCTAAGCAGATGCTGAGCAAATTTAATTTAATTAAGTGCCACTTCAGTTACTTTCCATACGTAGGAGGCAAGAGATGAAGGCAGTTTTCAGGGTTTTTTTGCCTTGAGCTTTGTCTTTCCAGTTTGCAAAATTAACATAAAACCTTCCCTCTAAGGCATTATGGAGGAGATAAAGCTCAAATAATAAATAAAGATGATGTATTATTTCATTTAAATTTACAGATATACCTGGATCTAGTATATGAATTATTTCTAAAACTCCTTAACGAATTTGGATTTAGGCATCTTTCAAATGCATATTTCACTGCACAGAAGGCTTCGGTGATCTGTTTTGCAAAAAGCAAAAAAACTTTAGTAATGTAAACAGCCCCGCTGAACTGATCTGTTTTGCAAATTTGGATTATTTTCTTCAAGTGTTTACCAGTCATTCTGTGTTTATTAAATTGTGCTGAGAAAAGAAAGGGAGAGAAGTAGAAGTGAACTCAGCAGTCTGTCGGAAAATGATCACAGTTGGAAACAACTCACAGAAATTGTGCTCCCTGGGGCTAATGACTGAGGCGGTCAACTGGCTGGTTTTTCCAGGTTGTCACAAGTTCAGCATTGAAAGGACTGTGGGGTGAAGTAGCTGTGAATGAGATGGACTCTCTCCTCAGAACTGTTGCCTCTGTGACCCTAAAAAAAAAGTTCAGTAAGATTTCAGGACATGAGATGAGTATACAGAAGTCCATTGTGTTTCTATAGACCTGCTGTGCACAATCTGAAAATGAAATTAAGAAAACAATTTTGTTCATGGTAATTTAGGAATAAATTTAACAAAAGAAGTACAAAACATATACTCTGTGAAAACTACAAAATGTTGCTAAAAGTTAAGATTTATGTAAATGGAAAACATCCCAGGCTCCTGGATCCAAAGACTTCACAGTATAACGAATCTACTGATTCCATACAGCCCGTGTGAGAATCCCAACTGACTCCTCAGAAATTAACAGGCTGATTCTAAAATTCACAGGGAATGCAAAGGGACCCAGAGAGCTAAAACAATCCCGAAAAAGAATAATAAAGCAGAACTCACACTTCCTGCTTTTTAAACTTACTGCAAAGCAGTAGTAATGGAGACAGTGTGATACTGGCACAAGGGTAGACAGATAACCGAATAGAACTGAGAGTCCAGAAATAAACCACACATCTATGGTCAAATGATTCTCAGCAAAAGTGCCAAGCCCATTCGATGGGGAAGGTGTGGTCAGTCATGAAAGGCCATGACAGTATGGTTCCATTTATAGGAAAGTCCATAATGGGGGAATCTGGAAGTAGATAGTGAGTGCTTAGGGCAGGGGTGCGGGGAGAGAGGAGCAAGAAAGGGTTTGAGGTGATGAGAATGTTCTAGAATTGACTGGTGATGGATGCAGGGGCCTGTGAATATAGTAAGAAATCATTGACTTGTACAGATTAAATGGATGAATTGTGTGATATGCAAATTATATCTCAATAAAGCTATTAAAATTTTAAAAAGTAAATAATAACCAAGAAACCTAGCAGGGTATAGCAAATTAAAGTATGATAGTTAAAATAGCCAACAGGCACAGTTAAAAAGTTAAAGTAGGATTGATGTATACAAGCTAAGAAAAAAGAAATGAACCATATTAAGAATGATTAAAATGCAACAAATAAATCCAAAAGTTTAAAGGAGCTTTGAAACCAAAAGACTGGAATTAAAAGAATCAAGATTAGAAAACAAAAAAGATAAAAGGTGAACATGAACAGAAAAGAGCAGAAAAAGATTGTCAGAGATGTTAAAAGCCTAGAAAATTGATTATGCTGGAGGGAAAATGGTTAAAAAGCGATTAAAGAACACTAGCTTAAAAAATGAATAAGAGAAATAAAAGAAAGACATGGTAATATGGCAGAAGCTCTGTTGAAAGCAAGAACTTTAAAGAGGGGTAAGAGCCCCAAGGGTGTGAATTTCTGGGCTGAGTGACTTCTGCTGAGTCCTAGACAGTTCTCTGGAAGGGACCCAGGCACCTGGGGAGCACCCTTTGCCGGGAACTGACCTCTTCCCTCCTCTTTGCTCTCCTCCAGGAGGGACCAGCCACTCAGTCTTGCAGACAGCAGGAGGTTTTGTCCTCCCTCAGCAGGGAAATGTGTTGTGTTTCTTGGAAGAGCACACTGGGGACAGGTAGGAGGAGTGTGAGGACTGGGGAAGAGAAGCAGGCTGGAACAGGATGGGTGACTGGCCGTGCACTGAGGGAGAGGTCCTAAGATTTTCTTGTAAGACCTCTCTAAGGTGTAGCTGGCTGATGCCTGTGCAGGCTGAGAAGGGAATGCTCCCTGCGCTGGGAAGAGTTGAAGGCAAGTGTCAGAACTTGTGAGCAGGGGAAATAACTGTACAGGGTGAGGGCCTGGCAGCGGACGGAGGTATCCATGGGGCCAGTGCAGCGACTGGCATGTTTCTTAGTGAGGAATATGGCCTCCTTAAATAGCGCCTGGCTCAGAGCCCTCAAGAGAGGTTCACTGCTGCTGTTAGCACTGCACAGTTGACACCAGCCCTTCCCATCTATTGATCACACTTCAAGAGCACTGGGGAGGCTGGGCGCCGTGGCTCACACCTGTAATCCCAGCACTTTGGGAGGCCCAGGTGGGCGGATCACTTGAGGTCAGGAGTTCAAGATCAGCCTGGCCAACATGGTGAAACCCCATCTCTACTAAAAATACAAAAATTAGTTGGGCATGGTGGCAGGCACCTGTAATCTCAGCTACTTGGGAAGCTGAGGCAGGAGAATTGCTTGAACCTGGGAGGTGGAGGTTGCAGTGAGCTGAGATCGCACCTCTATTCTCCAGCCTGGGTGACAGAGCGAAACTCCATCTCAATAAAAAAAAAAAAAGAGAGAGAGAGCATTGGGGACCTCAAGTCAGCTACCAACTCAGCCCAAGGGTTTGGGGAGGTGATTGACTCAGAAGCTGTACACCAAGAGCGTTTACATAATTTTCTGAACCCTTGTAAACTCCCATGTGTACTATTGTCAGTACCCTTGTTTCCTCCCACAATTAGTGAGAAAAACTTAAGACCCTGTGGGCTTGTCTAGAGGCACTCAAAAGAGGCAAGAACTGGGCGAGATGCCATAGTGTTATCCCATTTTGTGGTCAGTCTTGGAGTGGAGGGAAGTGGAAAAAACATCGAGATGACAGTCCAGGCAAGGCTGGCTGGGCATGGTGGCTCATGCCTGTAATCCCAGCACTTTGGGAGGCCGAGGCAGGCAGATCATTTGAGGTCAGGAGGGAGACCAGCTTGGCCAACATGGTGAAACCCCATCTCTACTACAAATACAAAAATTAGCCAGGTGTGTTAGTGCACGCCTGTAATCCCAGCTACTTGGGAAGCTGAGGGAGAAGAAACGCTTGAACCCAGGAGGTGGAGGTTGCAGTGAGCTGATCACGCCATTGCACTCCAGCCTGGGCGACAGAGTGAGACTCCGTGTCAGCAAAACCAAACCAGACCAAACACAAGGTCTCACTCTGTCTCACCCAGGCCAGAGTGCAGTACTGTGATCATGGCTCACTGCAGCCTTAGCCTCGCAGGCTGAGCAATCCTCCCCCCTTAGCCTCCCAAGCAGTAGGACTACAGGGGTGTGCCACCACACCAGCTAATTTTTTTAAAAAATTGTTGTTTTGTAGAGATAGGATCTCACTTGTTGTCCATGCTGGTCTCGAACTCTTGGGCTCAAGCGATCCTCCTGTCTTATCCTCCCAAAGTGCTGGGGCTACAGACGTGGGCCACTATGTCCAGCCTTCTTTCATTCTAGTCCTTCTAACCATGCAATCCTGTCAGTACTATTTTCTTTCTTTCTCTCTCTTTCCTTTCTTTCCTTCTGTCTCGCTCTCTTTTTTCTTTTCTCTGTTTTTCTCTTTTCTCTTCCTCTCTTTCTTTTTCTTTATTTCACCGATGAGAAAACAGAGGCACACGTCCCTTGCCTGAGGTCACAGAGCTGGGCAGTGCTGGTGCAGGGATTTGAATAGAGTGTCGGTTACTTACTCTGCTGCCTCCCATGTGAGACTAGGCTTAACTCAGGAGGAAGTGGAAATCGGGTAGGTGAGTGCCTGGGGCCTGAGCCTGGCTGGGACACTGGCTAACGGTAAAACCAGCCTAGGACAGTTCTCAGGGGCCTGAGGGTCTGTGGATCTGGACTCCCTTCCAGGCCTTCCTCCCTCCAAGCCAGCTCCCATGTCCACTGCAGAAATAGCTTCCAGTCAGTCCCAAACATCATGCCTACAAAATAAATAAGAAAATATACTATGGTTGGCATAGAAACCTTCCACAGCTACCTTTCTCTGTATCCTCACCTTCATTCCTGCCCTCTCCCCTCCCCTTGCCCAGTAGGCCCCTTTTGCATCTCAGCGCCTTTGCTCATACCCTTCCTTTTGCCTGGAACACCTGTCTTCTTCTGCCTTATCAGACAATTCTTAGTATTGTTTACTGTCCCAACCGAATGCCACCTCCTCTCTCTGCTGTCCCCTGCCTAGCCCCATCCTGCCTCTTTCTCATTTCCAAGCTCTGTGCATGCTTAAAGCAGGGTCCTGAGGGTGTTGTAGCACATTTCCCAGCATGGTTGGCTGGCCCTGCTAGTAGTCAACCAACCAGAGAGCATGCGTTGAGTGCCTAATTTGCCTCAAGTGTTACGCTAGGGCCCTTGAATGCATTCATTCATTTAGTCCTTACTACCAGCTTGTTCTAGGCATGCTGTTAGAGTTACCCTCATTTTACCCATGAAGAACTTGAGGCTCAGAGAGGTAAGGAGCTTTCCCATGGCTGAGCCAGAATTCAAACCCAGGCATGTGAAGCCTGAGCACACTGTCCTTCCTGTGCTGCCTGCCAGCCTCTCTCTCACACACACAACCTTTTGCAGGGGCAGGAAACCTGTCTCTCTCATCTGTTTGTGTTCTGGGTCCAGCACAGAATAAATGCTTGTGGAGTCAAATCGAGTTAAAGGCCCCAAGCACTGTCTGATATTTTCAGCCCAGGTGACTGGGTATGCCACTTGATCCTCTAAGGCTGTGCATTTCCAAGGTTGTAGTAACAATCAGAGTTGTAAAAGCAGTAGCAAACATTTACAGAGCACTACCTCCACGCCAGGTGCTGTCCTAAGGTTTCTGTGAGGAAAATACTATTATTGTCCCTATTTTATAGCTGAGGAAACAGGCCTAGAGGCCATATTATATAGCTAAGTTATACAACCAGCAAAGGCTGCCAGAGGCAGGGTAACACCAGTCAGATTGACTCTGGAGCCCATAATTTAACCTGTACCACCATTGCCCTGGGGTGTGTGCTGCAGCACCCCCACCTCTGTCATTCAGTGTTCCCTGAATTCTGTGCTTTCAGCCTGTGGCCAGGCGTGTGTGTGTGTGTGTGTGTTTTGGGCGGGGGTGGGGGGAGGTAACACACTGAATTTACAGGACATCTGCCTGGCTTACCAGTAGGACTTTCCCATTGCTTGTGATCCTTAAAGAGGAAAGCTGCCGTGGGGTTCGTTTGTTCCCATCTTGCTTTTGTTCTTTCTTGGGTTGATCACAGTTGAGAGTGTCATTTTGCTAGGAGGCCAGATGGATTTTTCGCTGGGAACGAGAGAAACACAGACTGTTGGTTCCACCTCACAGCTACTCTGGTTTTTCCTTTGCAATGAATCGTGCTTTCTGATAGAAATTTGAAATTCTAGCCTAGCCAGGTGGCCTAGTGTGGAAGGCATCGGTTAGATCACATGACCACTCTGAGTGTCAATTTTCTTTCTCCTAAAATGGCAATAATAACTTGCAGAAGCCACGTGGTTAGTAAGTAAAATCACTTCCGAAAACACCAAACACAATGGCTGGCTCATACTAGGTGCTCCTTAAGAAGTCACTCCTTCTCTTTTTCTCTTCTGGGTCTTCAGAATGTTGGAATGAGGTCCATCTTGGATCCTGGACACAAAAGATCTATGTGATTCCTTTGTGTTGGACTGCTAATATTAGCATGCCATGTCTTTAAAATGCCTGAAACTCCTCATGCCTGTGAGTGGGTGCTGGTTGTATCTTACCTGCCTTTTGTTCCTGGGAAGAAAGCCCTGTGTCCAGGGACCAGGGCTTGCCATTAGCAAGTCCCCAGTTCCTCCCAGGGGAATTGCTGGTCACTGAGGTGGTAGCTTAAATGGGGCAGTACGCCCCAGTCACCCTGGATGACGTGCGCTTACTTGGGTCTTGCTCTGCCCCTGTGGCTTTTGGCTTTAGCTGACTTGTAGTCTGGAACAGGTACCTTCAAAAAGGCAAGTAGGAGCCAGAGGGATTTTAATAATAGAAACTGAAATTCTGAGGCTGGTAAAACTCTAGAACTGTGGGAAAGGCACACAGGGCTGGTGGAACTCCTTCCGGATGGTCCCTTGGAATCACAAGGCACACACTACACTGTTCCGTCGTTTACCTGCCTGATCTCTTAACAGTTCTCCCCACAAGGCTAAACACTGTCACCAGCCCTAGTTTTCAGGCAAGACACTTGAGGCTGAGGGAGGTCAGCCACCTTGTCCAGGCGCACCCGACACAGCAGCAGGGCTCACAGCCAGCTCTGTGGCAGAGAGTCTGGCTTCCCCACCACGGTGCTGGGCTGCCTCTCCAGCACAAGGTTTCCAAAGGAAAGATGTGCACCAGGCTCAACTCGATGGCTCATGCCTGTAACCCACTACTTTGGGAGGCCAGGGTAAGAGTATCACTTGAGGCCAGAAGTTCTAGACCAGCCTAGGTGACAAAGCAAGATCCCATCTCTACAAACAAATAAAAAAAAAATGATCCGAGCGTGGTGTTGTATGCCTGTAGTCCCAGCTACTCGGAGGTGAGGCGGGAGGACCATGTGAGCCCTGGAGTTCGAGGCTGCAGTGATTGTGCGGCTACACTCCAGCCTAGGCAACAAAGCGAGACTCTGTCTCAAAAAAAAAAAGATGTCACGGCATGGGGAAAGGAAAATGTTTCTGTTATTGGTATGTTGTGAAAGAGCAAAGCCAGACACAGCTTGGTTAAATAAAACAGGGCTTACTTGCCGGGCAGATACAGAAGAGAGCGCAGTTGGGATTCACAGCAGAGAAATCATCTACGCCCTGTGGGGCAGGCAGAGCCACAGATCCCATGGCCAAAACATTCGGAGAGTCACTGCAGGCCTTCTGGAAGCACAGCCGCCTCACGCTGGGCCCAGCCTCAGCTGTGGCCCACCCACAGCACCTGCTCTGGGTCATGGGTGCCTTGTGGGTCCTGGGGCTGATGATGCCTATTGTGGTTGCACAGAACAGCTCATAGTCCTCCCGCATCGCCCTCAGCCCCCATGGCCAACAGCTGAGCCTCATGCTCAGAACCAGAGCAGGGGGGCGCCTTCCCACGAGTCTCCAGGAGTCAAGCCATCATGACCAGAGGGCAGCTTTGGGGCTTATCCCACAATAAGAGGGGGCCCGCCACCTTGAATGCCACTGATGTTTGTCATGCCTCTGCGCCCTGCTAGATGCTGGTGGTACTATTCAGAATAACTCCCCTACTGGCCGAGTGCATCCACTGCAGGCTGGCAGCCTGGGCTGACTGACATCCTAGCTGTGCCACTCCGTAGCGCCATCACTTTGAGCAAGTGCCTTAGCTTCTGCATCTGTGAAATGGAGCTTACAGGGACCTGCCTCCCTTGGGGTTGTGGGATTTTATGGGTTAATTCATGTACCGCCCTTGGCATGTGCACTTGCTGGTGCCTGGCTCCCAGCAAGTGCTGGGTGGTCATGTTGAAGGATTGCTCCATGCCAGCCTCTGTACAGATGTTGTCTCTGCCATGCTAACATTAACCCCGTGACACAGAGAACACTGTCATCCCATTTTGCAGGTCGGAAAACAAAGAGTCATTCTTGGTAATTTCCCCAAAGTCATAGACATGGGGAGCTGTGAAACTTGAGATGGAAACACTTCTCTGTCTGGCCCTGGAGCCCAAGTTCATCCCTACCTTCCCTCCAAACGTTTATTCAGGAGGTAGTTGTGCCATTTGTTGGAGGCGAGTATGGGATATATGTCAGTTTCTCCACTAGCAGAGAGGTGAGGACGGTGAACCAACTTGGTGCGGAGAAGAAGGGTTTTTTTTGTTTTTTTGTTTTGTTTTGTTTTGTTTGAAACAGGGTCTCACTCTGTTGTCCAGGCTGGAGTGCAGTGGTGTGATCATAGTTCACTACAACCTCAAACTCCTGGGCTGAAGCGATCCTCCTGCTTCAGCCTCCCGAGTAGCTGGGACTACAGATGCACACCTCCAAAGCCTAGCTAATGTTTTGTATTTGTTAGGGAAATGAAGTCTTGCTCTGTTGCCCAGGGTGGTCTCAAACTCCTGACCTCAAGTGATCTGCCTGCCTCAGCCTCCCAAAGTGCTGGGATTACAGGCATGAGCCACTGCGCCCAGCCAAGATCAAAAGCTTTGAAGGCTGTGAGGCTTTTTCTCTTTTTTGCCTACTGAGGTCACGAGTTTGCTAGTACCGTTTCTTGCCTTCCACCGTGTTTATTTTGAGGGCTGTCCTGTGTGCCTTTTCCTAGCTAATTAGCCTCTTAAGGAAGTTTAAAAGGAGAAGAAATAGCGCTGGGCCACTGGCTGAGGACGCCTTGGGTCTGACTCCCCTAAGTGCTGTGTTGTGCTGCTGCTCAGGCAGAAGCCAGCATCCCTAACCCCGGGTCACTCAGCTATTCCCAGTCACAGGGACGTTTTGAATCGGGGCGTCTAAACCAAAGGTTTAGAGCCTGGACTCTGGAGCCAGACTGCCTGGTAAATGCCAGCTTCTTACTGGCAAAGGGACATTTGTTTGTGTGAATTCCTCAGCTCCTTAGTGTTCTCATGTGGGACTGGAATGATCACCCTTACCTCCTCTGGCCATGGTGAGGGTCAGTTCATAGGGCATACAGGGAGCCTAGGACAGCATCCAGGATGTAGTACTGGATAAATGGTCGTAGTGTTATTAGGAGCAATAGGTTGCTCGAGTGAGCAGCATGGTGGGGTGGGGGTTGGGAGGGATTTGACTAGAGGACAGTCTAGGGGAGAATGGCGTGGTGGTCTTGTCTTCCTGTGTGCTGGGTGTGTTGGCCACCAGCTGCTAGAGGTGCTACTTGTAGAAAGGGAGCCTGGCAGAGGACCCCGTCCCAGTGCCCGAGGCTTTAGATAGTTCTTACTCATGTCCACAGTCCCGAGAGTCCCCTTGTCCCCATATTTCCCCTCCTGATTGCTTAAGCCTCCCATTCTGAAAGAGAGGGATTGCAGGAGAGGGCAGGGCAGGGGCCTGGAGCACAGGGCAAAGCCAAGAAGGACGGCACGGGGCCCGGCGGGGACCCGGCAGGAGCCGAGGCTTCAGGCCTGTGCTGGGGCCTTAGGTTGCCTCTAATGAAAAGCCGTGTCCTGGGGGACTTTCTGTTGCTGTGAGGAGTGGAGGGGTCAGCAGCAGGTTGGTGCCTCGGGACCACTTCTGCTGGCCGCTTGCCCTAGGCTGGCTCCCCCTAGAGTGTCTCCTGAGGTCTGTTGCGTTCCAGGCATCTCCGGAGTTCCAGGCCCTAAGATGCTTATTTGTGAACTTCACCTGCAAGCCACATGCTGTGCCCCCAGAAGAACCTCCTGCTCGAGTGGAGGTGGCTGGTCCTGACTTTCCTCGGACCTCAGTCTTCTGTGCTGTTGGGGTGGCATTTCACACTCGCGGGCAGGGTCCTGTACTAGAGGGCTGGGCTCCAGGGCCAGAGTCAGTGCCCACTCCTTGCTGTAGCACCCAGGATTCTGTGCATCCACGTGCTGATGAAAGCTGGTGGAGAAGCTGTCCCTATTATTCTTATGACTACTGTAACAAATTACACCAACCTAGTGACTTCAAACCACACAGATAGATTACTATCTGAAATGGCTTTCACTGGGGTAAAATCAAGATGTTTGCAGGGCAGTGTTCCTTCTGGAGGCTTTAGAAGAGAATTCATTCCCTGGCCTTTTTTAGTTTCTGGGAGGTACCTGCATTCCCCGGGTTGTGGTCCCTTTCTCTGTTTTGAAACCCAGCAGTGTAGCATCTTCCAGTCTCTCACTCTGATCCTACTGCCTCTCTCTTTTAACGACTTATTGTTGTTGTTTAGTGTTTTGTTTTGAGACAGGGTCTCTGTCACCTGGGCTGGAGTGCTGTGGTGTGAGCCAGGCTCACTGCAACCTCGACCTCCCAGGCTCAAGCAGTCCTCTCACTTCAGCCTCCTGAGTAGCTGGGACTACAGGCACATGTTACCACACCTGGCCGATTTAAAAAATTTTTTTGTAGAGTTGTGTCTTGCTATGTTGCCAAGGCTGGTGTCGAACTCCTGGGCTCAAGCGATCCTCCCTGCTTTGGCCCCCCAAAGTCCTCCCTGCTTTGGCCTCCCAAAGTGCTGAGATTACAGATGTGAGCCACCATGCCCAGCCTAAGGACTCTGTGGTATTACATTGGGCCCTCCCAGATAATCCAGGATAATCTTATCTCAAAATGCTTAACTTCACCCTGACAACAATGACCCCCAAAAATCCACAACACCTTAATTTAATCACTTCTGCAGAGTCCCTTTGGCCATGGAAGGCAACATGTTCACAGGTTCCGGGGATGAAGACGTGAACATCTTTGCAGGGCAGTTTTCCCACTCCGGGTTATCGTGTATCACAGGATATCTTGGTGTTCATGTTGGAGACCGGTGACCCTGACTGAGTCACTTTTCCCGTCACTTACAGGCTGTTGGGAGCTTGGACAAGTTATTCAACCCCTCTGTTCCCTAGCGTCTTCATCTGAGGGTTGTTGGGACCGAATGAGTTAGCACATGTCAAGTATCAAGAAGTCCCCATTTTTCCTTGTACCTTTTCTAGTTCTTACCTACATGTACACTTATCTTTCTCTTGTTATAGCCGTAGGCACAAGTGTGTTATTTTTTCCCCATGTTTTACTTTTGTAGGTTGCAGTATAGGTGCAGTGCGATGATTTGAAGGCAGACACTAGTCCACAGAAAGTGAGGTGGCTGGTAGGTATGCCACCCTCCACCCCCATTGCTGGTTTTTTTGTAGTACTCATAAGATCTCTCTGATGCTATGAAGGGTACTATAGTGAACCTATTAGTACTGATAGCCTTGTCCTCCTTTTGAGCTGTTTTCTTGGAATAAATGTTTACACTTGGAATTCGTTGTAAAATCCCCTTGAAGTGCTCTAGAAGGGTTATACAGCTCGTTTACACTGCTGCCACACCTTATTGGCAGTGAGTATTAGCTTAAAAGGAAAAAGATGTTTTTTATCCTTTTGGTAAATACCGCTTGCGTGCCTGCTGAGTGTGGGCCGTGTCCTGGGTGCTGGGAAGAGATAGGCACGTCTCCTGTTGTCATGGAGCTGGTCTCTAGCAGGAGAGGGCGACTTGATTTAACAGAACTAATAGCACCTCGTTATTCCTTCCATTTGCGTTGCTTTCTTCCCTCATTCTTCTAAAAACAAAAAGCAGCTTTATGGAATACAATGTCAGGTCTTATGGTCCAGGATGAGCCATTTTTAAACCTCCGGACGTGGTGATGTGTGTGACCTTTGTGGGGATCTCTGTCTCTGCCGACATGTGCTGTGATATTTCAGAACCCCTCACCTCCCCCACGCAGCGCTGCTTTCACTCATTGCTGGAAAACCCGTGCTTGTGTTGCCAGGGACTGATGTCATGGTTCGGTGCCTCAAGCTGCTGAAGGAATTTAAACGGAATGACCATGACGATGACGAGGACGAGGAGGTCATCTCCAAGACAGTGCCTCCCGTGGACATCGTGTTCGAGCGGGATATGCTCACGCAGACCTACGACCTCAGTAAGTCTTGTTCCCACACCAGCTTGGATGTGGTTCCCAAGAATCTGAGTCAAGAAGTGCTTTGCCCACATGTGGAGAGAGGACTCTGCTATAGAGAATGTAATGCAATGGGAAGCGCCTTGGTTCCCCAGAAGGGTTCAGGCTTTGAGGTCAGATTGGAGTTTGAATCCTTGCTCTGCCACTTAGCCCTATGACTTTAATGAGGTCTCTGAGCCCCAGTTTCCTCATCTGTAAAAGCAGGCATTTTAAAATTCTCCAGAGACACAGAATCAGTAGGAAAAATATACGTAGATGTATGAGAGGGAGCTTATTAAGGTAATTGGCTCATGCAGTTATGAATGCTGAGAAGTCCCACTAGCTTGTCTGTGAGCTGGAGGCCCAGGGAAGCATCAGAACTAGGGAAGCTCGTGGGAGCATGTCCCAGTTACCTAAGGATGGAGAGCCCGGAGTTCTGATGGCCGAGAGCAGCAGCAGAGGGGGCTGCAGCTCCAGAAGAGAGGGCAAGTTCGCCTTCCTCTGGCTTCTTGTTCTGTCTGGGCCCCTGGCTGATGGGATGGTGCCAGCCCACATGGAGGGCAGATCTGTCCTACGTAGTCCACTGAGTTACACACCAGTCTCCTTCAGAAACACCGTCACAGGCACACCCAGAGATAAAACCTGACCAGTGATCTGGGTATCCCTTAATCCAGTCCCATTGACACCTAAGGTTAACCATCACATATCGAGAGCATCAGCACTAGCACATTATGAGGATAAATGACATCAAAATAAAAGAGCTGCTATAGGGTCTGGTGCATAGAAAGCACTGAAAAAAGAAAGCTATTACTATTATTATTCAGAGGTTCAAGAGCTATCTGTTGTTTTCTAAGATTGGTCTGGTGTTACCACAGGCCAGGAATCTATGATAAATGGGCAAAGAAAACATTCTCTCTAATTCCTAACCCTTCCCCCAGGTCCCCTAACTTCTGTATAGGACAGCAGTGACCTAGTGTCATAGGTGGTGTGGCCTCAGGTCCCTGCCGGGAGGACAGAGCAGAAGGTGAAGCGGCTACAGGGGATCTGACTGAGCTCTGGGGTCGGCCCAGCCTTTTTGGAGGGCTGTTTGGCAGCTCCCTTCACATCTCTCAGAATGGGTTCCTCACAGCACAGCTGGGGAAACGCTGCCCTTAACTCTTTCTTTTTTCTCTTTCTTTCTTTCTTTTTTTTGTTTTTTGTTTTTTTTTTGAGATGGAGTTTCACTCTTATTGTCCAGGCTGGAGTGCAATGGCGCCATCTCAGTTCACTGCAACCTCTGCCTCCCAAGTTCAAGTGATTCTCCTGCCTCAGCTTCCCAAGTAGCTGGGATCACAGGCATGTGCCACCATACCCGGCTATTTTTTTTTTTTTTTGAGACGGAGTCTCACTCTGTCGCCCATGCTGGAGTGCAGTGGCGCGATCTTGGCTCACTGCAAGCTCCACCTCCTGGGTTCACGCCATTCTCCTGCCTCATCCTCCCAAGTAGCTGGGACTACAGGCACCCGCCACCACGCCCAGCTAATTTTTTTGTATTTTTAGTAGAGACGGGGTTTCACCGTGTTAGCCAGATGATCTTGATCTCCTGATCTCATGATCCGCCCGCCTTGGCCTCCCAAAGTGCTGGAATTAGAGGCGTGAGCCACTGCACCCGGCCAAAAGGAAGATACTTCTGAAAAGTCAAAGAACTTTGCCACCAAGTCTGCCTTGCGGCTCATGTGCTTTACTGCTGGGACTCCCTGCTTACCTCCCAGTTCCTAAGCCGGCTCCTTCCTGGAGTTCTTAGTTCCAGCTTAGTAGGATGCATTTAAAGGGCCTCTGAGCAGCAGATATACTCACAATCCTGACATACACCAGCTTATGACAGCCCAGGAGTGGACAAGCTACACACAGCAACAGTGGGGCCCAGTGGTCTGCAAGTCATTTACTCCAGAGCTGAGGAATACCATTTCCTTTCAAAGTCCCCGCCTGCACGACTCTTACGGGACAGTGCAATAGTCAGGGTCCACAGTACCTCTGTGTCTATCAAGAAATACTGGGAAATGAAGAATACACATTAAAAAAAGTTCTGAATTAAAAATTATTTTGATGCTTCTTAAAGAGGTCAGTTTCATTGATCTGAAACAGTTCATTCATGCGAAAGGGCTACTTTCCTGCCATTGGGTAAAGCCTATTGGGTTCCTGCATTTTCGTATTTCAGCTGTTGATCACCTGGCATTTAGTGTTTTAAAGTGGTGTTGTGAGATAGTAAACTTTCGAACATTAGTTGTTAGCATTACTAGCCTAGCATAGTATATTACTCAGAGGCTTGGGAGGGAAGCATGCTTGGGAGGATAAGGGAGAGAAATGGCGTATGTTTTGTTCTGTCTGTTAATTTCACAGCATTGAAATGTCTGCTGAAAAAGTGGGCTGGAAACTGACTTATGCAGAACAGCTCCTTTGCAGCCATTTGGTTTCATGTGTATTGTTTCTCATAGTTGAGCGCAGAGGCACGAAAGGAATTTCCCAAGCTGAAATCCGAGTGGCTATGAATGTGGGAAAACTAGAAGCAAGAATGCTGTGCCGACTCCTTCAAAGATTCAAAGTTGTCAAGGTAACATCATGAGCCTTCCCTCAACACTCCTTGTCTTTGGAGGTGCGTGCGGTATATTCGCTAAGGAGCATCTCAGTCAGAAGATTCGATGGCATGACATGTGTGTCAAGGAGGCAGTTGGCCTCCCCGAGGCTGAGTGCAGTCCATAGCCATGTTATGTCTCTCCCTCACTGTGGTTCCTGTTTGTCTTCACTTTTTAAGAATTGAATGACTTGTCAGCTTTGAAAAGTCAGAAAGTAGCCGGGCATGGTGGCCCACACCTGTAATCCCAACACTTTGGGAGGCAGAGGCGGGTGGATCACCTGAGGTCCGGAGTTCGAGACCAGCCTGGCCAACATGGTGAAACCCTGTCTCTACTAAAAGTACAAAAAATTAGCCAGGCGTGGTGGGGCATGCCTGTAATCCCAGCTACTCGGGAGGCTGAGGCAGGAGAATCACTTGAACCCAGGAGGCAGAGGTTGCAGTGAGCCAAGTTGGCACCATTGCACTCCATCCTGGGCAACAAGAGTAAAACTCCATCTCAAAAAGAAAAAAAAGTCAAAAGGTGATGTGGCCACCCCAGGAGCCTACTCCCATGTGGGGATAGTCAGCTGGGGCTGGCCACTCTGTCCACCTGCTTCAGACAAAGCAGTGCTCTCCAGGGTTCCACCATCCCCACCTGGCCCTCCTTCTTATGCATGTTACTTGCCTGGTGCCTGGGGACATCCAATTGGCCATCTATGCCTGTCTGGCACTCTTCTTTTGTAATTCAGACCTGTGGTCTCAGCCCCTGACATGCCACTCTCGTCTTGCTCACGATCTGGTCATCTGGCTGGAAGGCAGTATTATAGTTGGGTGAATGACTGCAGCACACTTAGCCCCATCCTGGCATGTGGTGGTACCTAGATGTTACTCTTTTCCTGTCAAAGGCCCTGGGAAGAGCCCCTTGCCCTGTTCTGGAAGTTAAAATGGGTGTGGATCACTGATGCCCAGTCCACCAATCCTCATGGCAGTGGCTAAGTGGAGCTCACATTCTCCAGTCTAACTTCAGTGTGCATCACAAATGCTTGCTGCTTACTGACCGTTTTGTTTGGGCCACGTCCTGTCCCAGGCACTGGGGCTATATGGAAGGTTAAGTCAGGGCCCTGCCCCTGAGAAGCTCATAGCCTCATAGAGCAAACACACATTCAGGGTTGTACTTCAGAAAAGGATCCCTGTGGAAGCAAGACCTGGGGGATTACAGAGAGGAAGAGCCTGGAGGAAGCATCAGTGTTGCCCAACCCAGGGCCCAGGCAGTAAGACAGGAGACACAGAAGAAAGCCAATAAGGAAATAGACACCACAGACCACCTGAACCCCTGTGGGTATGATGCCCTCTTTGCAGTGGGATAAACATATCTTATTCCTTCTAGGGATTCATGGAAGATGAAGGTCGGCAGCGAACCACCAAGTACATTTCCTGCGTGTTTGCAGAGGAGAGCGACCTAAGCCGGCAGTACCAAAGAGAGAAGGCCCGCAGTGAGCTCTTAACCACCGTGAGCCTGGCATCTATGCAGGAGGAGTCGCTTCTGCCTGAAGGCGAGGACACCTTCCTCTCTGAGTCGGACAGTGAGGAGGAGAGGAGCAGCAGCAAGCGGAGACGCAGAGGGTCCCAGAAGGACACAAGAGCCTCTGCGAACCTCCGGCCTAAGACCCAGCCTCATCACTCCACCCCAACCAAGGGTAGGGAGTGCGTGGGGCGGGCGGGGGCTGCGTGCATTGCCCTGCTGGGCACCTGCAAGAAACACCCCTTCAGTTCAGCAAACGCCTGCGGTTGCCCTTGGAACTGTCTAATGAGAGGCCCGATGCTGTCACTTGTACCACATCATTATGGGTTTGGAGGAGAGGGTCCTGTGGTATCTCCTGGCTGCTTGCAAATCACTTCTTCATGGCCCATGTTTTGTTTGCTTGTTTTTACTATTAAAGGATGGAATTTCATAAGCTTCCTCTGCCCCCTCCCCTTCAACAGTCTAAGACTCCTCCAAGTTTTTAGTTTAGTTATAGAAAACTTTTTTTAAGTGCATAGAGAGTGGTGCTGATGACCCGTTTGCAAATCTGGTACCCAGCCCTGAGCCCCCTGGGGACATTGTTAAATGTCCAGCTTAGGAGGGACTCCTACTGGCATTTCATAGGTAGAGGCCAGGATGCTGTTTAACATCCTGCAATACACAGGACAGCCCCTGACACAGAGAATTAACCGACCCAGACGTCAGCACTGGCCAGGTAGAGAAACCCTGCTGTAGATGAGAGGCCAGAAGGAGGGGCCCAAGCTACTGCTGGTCTACTTCCCTCACCTTTCAACTGACTCTCAGCAGAATCCTCTGGCCCATGTCGTCTGGTCTGACTGCCAAGCAGGAATGCCCTCCTGGCCTCCCCCTTGATTTGTTCTACCTCTTTCCTCCACCACAGGTGGGTGGAAAGTTGTAAACCTACACCCAATGAAAAAGCAGCCACCCTCCTTCCCAGGAGCCACTGAAGAGAGAGCCTGCCAGAGCCTTGCCAGCAGGGACAACCTCTTGGATACCAGCAGCGTCTCAGAACCCAACGTGTCCTTTGTCTCCCACTGTGCGGACAGTAACAGTGGTGACATAGCTGTGATCGAGGAGGTCCGGGTGGAAAACCCAAAGGTCAGTGCATGCAGAGGGAGGGAGTTGTCTCCGAGAAGGAGCCTGTGGCCTCATGGTTTCTGTGCTTAGGAATCACACGATCACAGTGGAATCATCCACAGCAAGAGTGCTGCGTGCCGAGGCCTGCCTGTGCTTCCCGCCGAGGCCTGCCTGTGCTTCTTGGGCAGTAGCGCGGTGCTCATTTACACACCACCCTCCTGCAGCCTGGGCCCTATGCAGAGATTGTCTGCATGGTTATCCACCCAGTGGCTTATTGATTTCCAACAACTTATTCTTTTCAGTTAGATTTATTTTAGAGGGAAACCTATATGCCTAATTTAGATCAATGGTTCTTACCCAGTTTTACCCCTTTTCTGTTCATTGGATGCCATAACTCTCTATGGAGTCAGGATTGGCATTTACCCCAGGGGACATTTGGCAATATCTGGAGACAGTTCTCAGTGCCACACTTAGGGAGAGGCTGCTACTGGCATCCAATAGGGAGAGGTTAGAATGCTGTTAAACATCCTACAATACACAGGACAGAGCTTCACAGCAGAGAATTTCCCGGCCCAAATGTCAGCACTGGCAACGTGGAGAAACTCTGCTTTAGATAAATGGCCCATATCATTTGTCATAAAAAAGAAAGTAATCATAGAATAGATACAATAAAGTCAAAACTGTATTAGTACATTCCAGCCAGTTACTGTTATACATCAAGGAGTTAAAGACACAGTGAAGTCAAACCAGTACTTTCATCAATATAATTGGAAGGATTAAAAGACAGTTGATAAGGAATGCCTTTCCCATTATGTGATTGAGTTCACCTAATGCCATGTCAATACTGGACACATAACAGTACCTCAGACACTGTCAGTGCCACCCCCTGTATTTTGGAAACACAGAGTAGAGAACGAGGCACCTAGCACAGAGCAGTAAATGCATGATCTGGGGTGGCTTTTGATGGTGTTGCTGCTGTTTGTTTATGTATGCTTTTTAACTAATTAATTTTTTTGAGACAGAGTCTTGCTGTGGTGCCCAGGATGGAGTGCAGTGGTACGAGCTCGGCTCACAGCAACCTCCGCCTCCTGAGCTCAAGTGATCTTCCTGCTTCAGCCTCCTAAGTAGCTGGGACTGCAGATTTCCTCTTCTGCAAGCACGTGCCACTGCACCTGGCTAGTTTTTGTATTTTTTTGTAGAGATGAGGTTTCATCATGTTGCCCAGGCTGGTCTCAAACTCCTGGGCTCAAGTGATCCTCCCAACTCAGCCTCCCAAAGTGCTGGGATTCCAGGTGTGAGCCACTGCGCCTGGCCACTGCTGTTTCATTCAGCCCTGTAAGGGCAATGTCAGCTTTGGTCTGTGAGAGGAAAGCGAGGCCCCAAGGGATAGAGTAACTTGCCTGCGCAGTCCCTACCCTATGCCATTTCTCCCTTTTTGGAATGATGGCCTGTGCTTTGGAAGTATTTCTATGGCAGAGGTGATGGGGCGTGGGGTTGATTTTTTTTCTAGACCCTTTCAGGCCTTTTCTGTTCATTGGATGCCACAACTCTCTATGGAGTCAGGATTGGCATTCTTTCTAACCAGGGAGGCTGGGCCTGCCAGCAGTGGAACCCAGCAGGTCCCTTAGAGTCCCGCCTGCCTTTCTCCCCCTGCCATCCCCTTTGCACCTCTGTGCACTCCAACCAGGTCTTAAAATCTCTAACTTGTTTCCTAGCTCAGCTCTCCCTCTCACTGATGGAAGTCCATTCCCAGAGTAATGACAGCACCGTGGTCCTCCCCACATCCTTGCTGAAAAGAATGGCACCCTTTCTGCTTGCCTGGAGGCTCTTGGCAGAGCACGTTCCCTTTGCTGTCCAGCAGCCCCATGGAAAGTGTCTAGATTTACTCACGTGATTTTCCCCCACACTTTTCACCCTGAAACACAAGGGTGAACAAAAGACTTTCTGCCCCTCTTGTGACCCTTCTTGAATCTTTGATTCTTTCCCCTTCAACAAAGAACTGTGTCTTGCCTAGAGCTACCACAGTGTACAGGGAAGTGGGCTGGGGCCTGGCTGTTCAGACGCCATCACTGAGTGACCTCCTTGGGCATTTTCTCATTTCCTGAAATTGCTACTCCAAGCTGGGAGGTGACAAGCAGAACATGCCCTGGGGCTACCATAAGGCGCTGACTTGGGTCCAGTGATTCACAAGATGTGTATTAGAGTTAGGATTTCTTTTCCATATAGGGTTCACATTTGGGCTTTCGCATTTTGATCCAATGTTGGGTGAAACAGTTCATCTTAAATTCATTAAGAGAGAAAGATATTACAAGATAAGTAGATGATTTAGTGGGGGTAGAAGAGGAAGCACAGATCCACTCATCCTAATTTTCCTCGAGGAAACCTGTTCTGAACTCAAGCTGTCTTCTGCCTCATGTCACTTTTTGCCCAGAGACTGCCCTGGCTTCTTCCATCTGGAGTCAGAGGCCCCATCCTGGCACGTTCACTCCCCATGAAACCCTGGAAAGTTAGCCACACAGCCCTGGTTTCCTCTTCTGTACAATGGGAAGTATGATGATAAAAGTGTTAAGAGTTTTTGATGAAAAAAGCCCAACAATACCTAGCGTGTAATTGTCAGTATGTCAGTTTCTTCCATTCCACTGTGGGAGAACCAAAGGGGAATTGAGGGAACACTTTCCACCTTTTCAGGAGCTGCTGGAGTAGATGCCTCTGATTTCTGTCCTGAAACCAGCTAATCTTCATAAACTGGCCCGGGGTCCTCTGCTGGCCGATGTCTTTGATTTTCAAAGCATTAAGATGGTAGAGTAGTGGGATCCTATGTAGGAGAACAGGCTTCTCGGCTTCCCTTCTTGAAAGATAGGAGTAGAAGTCCTTGAAGAGGGCCAGTGCACCCACAAGAGTGGCGTGTGGCCCCCAAACCTTGCCGAGCCCATTACATCTTGTGCTTTTGGTCTCTGTTCTAGGAGAGTAGCAGTTCCCTGAAGACTGGGAGGCACAGCTCAGGCCAAGACAAACCACATGAAACTTACCGACTGCTGAAACGCAGGAATCTGATCATAGAAGCTGTCACCAATCTTCGCTTAATCGAGAGTTTATTCACGTAAGGAGCTGTCTGTCTGTCTTCTTGCACTAACAGTAATCCTCCTACCAGTTGGTCATCACAAGCCACGGACACCACTGAGCGGCCTTCAAATCTGTGTCCCACTGTGTAGATTCTCGTCTCGTTCCTTTGCAGTAGGAAGGATTTAGAGTTTACTCTTATTCAAAAGGAGCAGATACTGAGGAATATCAGCACACTAGTCAGAGAGAGAATGACTGAGCAGGAAGCAGAAGTCACAGGGAAAGTGCATTTGTCTTTTCCTTACCTGGAAGATGGTTGCTCCCAGAAGGGCTATGGAGACACTTAAGCGGGTAGTAGCATTACTTCCAGACTTTAAGTTCTCCATGGTGCATTTTGTGCAAATAGAATCTTCTAGAGAAGAAAAGAGACACAAGTAGAACTTCTGTGTTTGGGATGGAGTAGAGGCTCTGAACTCTGATATGGTTCTTGTAACCTCCTGTCACCACCACCTCCTGGGTGGCATCTTCAGGGCTTCTGAGGCACCCAATGTGAGAGCCACTTGGTGAGAAGGAGGAGCCTTACCTTCCATCAAGGACATGGCTTCTTCCTCATACTCCGAGGGTTGAATGGGAGGGGGTAGGGACCATCTGTACACACTGTCACCTTGTTCTCCTCCTCTGAGTCATGAGAGGTTTAGCTAGGTGTTCCTGATGTCCCTTCTGGCCCTGCATTCTATTTTTTATTCTTTTTCTTTTCTTTTTTTTTTTTTTTTTTTTTGAGATGGTGTCTTGCTCTGACGCCCAGGCTGGAGTGCATGATGCAATCTCGGCTCACTGCAACCTCTGCATCCTGGATTCAAGCGATTCTCCTGCCTCAGTCTCCTGAGTAGCTGGGATTACAGGCACCCACCTGGCTAATTTTTGTATTTTTAGTAGAGACGGGGTTTCACCATGTTGGCCAGGCTGGTCTCGAACTCCTGACCTCAAGTGATCCGCCCGTCTGGGCCTCCCAAAGTGCTGGTATTACAGGCGTGAGCCACCACGCCCGCTGGCCCTGCATTCTATGATCAGTGATCTAGAAAGATCACCATCGTGATTCAGTAAGACCTAGAGGAAGATGAACCCAGAGAAAAGTCAAAACGCACTTCAGATCTTAGGTGCTAGTGATAAACCGGAGCAGCCCTTATCTGGATGTTAAATTAGCATTCGACTTGGTGAAGACAGGTTTCTATCATGGTGCACAGTTTCCCTGCCATCATGATCTCAAATCGTAGTCTCGAGTTGCTGGTGAAAGACTAAACTGTGGAGCTGCTGTCTTTGGTGGCTCGTCCTTATCTGATACGTTTGCCACAGAGGGAAACAATCATTAACGTCTCAAGAAGTCAGTCTTTCCAGAGTGGGGAAACCCTCTTTGTTCCTTCCCTGTTTCTGTTGGGTACCATGAGGCATGTCTCTGTTGCCTGGGTTGAGGAAGGCCTTCCACGTTGAGATTGGGAGTGTTATCTGCTTATTTTGTGATTCCCAGGATTCAGAAGATGATCATGGATCAGGAGAAGCAGGAAGGTGTGTCCACCAAGTGCTGCAAGAAGTCCATTGTTCGCTTGGTGCGGAACCTGTCTGAGGAAGGTCTCTTGCGATTGTATCGGACCACCGTCATTCAAGATGGCATCAAGAAGAAGGTAACCAAGGCCTCCCCTGATGTCCAGAGCCAGCCTCGTGCTGTTGGAAGTTTTTGTCTAGCTTCTCTTATCTTTGCTGTATCCTGGTAGTTGCTTTATTACCAGTGACTGGGAATTTCCCATTACACCTCCTGATTTGGGGAATACAGGTTAGCTGGAAACAGAAAAGAGCAAAAGTTTGCTAGGATTGTAAAGCATGTCAACTCCAGGCAGCAGCTGTGCAGGCATCCAGCCCCGCAGCCATCCTTGAAGAAGCAGAAGACAGGCAGAGGCATGTTGAAGTTCAGTCATTGTGGGACAAATGAAATAACATTTAGAAGGTGGGAAATTTAGACTAAGCAGCAAGAATGCTTTCCTCGGAGAGCTGAGGAAATATCCCAGAGGAAGCAATGGCATCGAGTCAGTGAGGATGCGCCCCCGGGTCATCCGATGGGAGCAGTACATCTCTTCCACCTCGACATATCTATTTCTGTGAAATTTAAAGTTTGGGGGCATGCATTCCCATAGCAACTGTAGCTCAGCAGCTTCACAGACATTCTAAGGCACACGTTTTTCACGGTCAGGGTAATTTGTACAGCCAGGTACCAGGGCCAAAGGGAATGGTTGTGTGGGGGCAGTCGCTCGTAATTTCCTGACCTTTTCTTCTGACTGCATTTTAAATCTCTGCCTTAAGAAAGCTCTGCTTTGATATTTTGTTTTCTTAATAAGCTAGCAAGGTCATTTTTGCTTTTCTACTTTTATTTTTTGAGAAATTTGACAACTGCAGAGCAGTACGAAAAATGACTTAAGAAACAACAGTGTATATCCTTCCCACGTTGACAGCTCTTATCAGTTTTTATATCTACTGTAAGTCTTTTTAAAATAGAACAATAATGTCCCCGGCCCCTGCTGCCTGCTTCCCCACCAGCCTGCCACTTGTGCCCTGAGCAGTGGCAGTGGGCTCCTGTGCTGCCCTCTCTCAGTGAAGGCCGAAAAAACTGTAGCCCAGTGGCAGCAGTGTCTTTGATTTCTGTTCATCTTCAAAGAGTGGAGTCGCTGAAGACAGGAATCCCCCCACCCTCCCACCCTGCAGCCTAGGGTTAGGGAGAGGCAGGCAGGCATAGGCATCAGCTATGTCTCCAGGCAGTGCTGGAGGGAGTGGGCGAGGGACGGGGGCAGTGGGTAAGCATGGGGGGCCACATAACCTCAAAAATGAAAGTGCCCAGGCCTCTTGCCACAAGGTCCCACTATAGTAGCTGGTTTTTCTGGCTGGAAAGGGCTTCCGTCATGTGCATGTGACTCTAGTACCAGCGTAGGTTTCCAGGCAGGACTTTCTCTGGCACCCAGAGCATGTGCTGCTGGCAGCCTTTGATCTGCTGGGGCCATGTGTACGGGAGCTGGTGTGCCTGTGTCAGTCTTTCACCTTTGCTCCTGTGTTCTGCCCCGTCCGTGGGGCCTCTGGGAAGTTTGCTGGGCCATTTGGCTGTGGAAAGTGGGGCAATGTGAATGCTGTATATTTCTCCCTTGCCTTTGAATTCTCTGAAATGTTGCCTCACTGCATCTCATTTGAGCTTCACAAAACCACAAAACTGGTGGTTGGGGATGGGGGCGGGGTGGTCCTTATTTCACAAATGAGGATCAGGAGAAAATGAGCCAAGAGTGGCGTTCGGGAGCCCTCGTCTAGACATTGCTGCCTGCCCCGTTTCCACATCTATCTGAGCCCATGTTCAGCATGAAGCTGCTGGCCAGAGTGGATGCTCAGATAGCCTGACCTTGCTGTCCCCTGCCTCAGCAGAGACGGGCAAGAAGCATGACTCCCCGGGGTCCTGGCCATCCTCACCTGCCACAGCATGACTGGTGCACTCACACACACCGTGCCCCATTCCCCCTCTCCCTGCTGAGCGTTCAAGTTACTTTCCTTCCACACAGTCTGTTTTTCATCCTGTGTATCTCTCATGAAATGATAACCACCTTAACTGTTCAGCTTCAGTAGCTTGGAAAAGGTAAAACAACAAAAGCAGCTCTAATTCTCTGCTGGTTTGTTTGGACGTGTGCCTGGCAGGAGTCCCATGATGACACTCTCTGCAAGGGTAGATTAATGAAAGCCGCTTACCTTTTCCAGATGGAAGCCCTCAGGACTCACGAACAACTGGGAAATTCTCAGATAGTGGAAAGGGGGCACAGAGCAGCCCGCCAGGTAGCAACAGAAACCAGTGGGCTGTGACAGCCCAGTGAGGGATTTGCAGGCGGACGGCTCTGTGTCCTGGCCAGATTCCTCAGTAGGGCTGAGCAGCCCCAGCACCCATGGCAGAGCCTGATTGCTTGGTCACTTGAGGGGTTTGGCTGCCAGTAGCTGCACCAGCATATTGTTCAGCAACACATTTTGTTTCGATCTCCCAATTGTGTTTTGGAAATGTTAATGAAAACAGGTGTGACTGAGGTTCCACCAGGAATCGACTTGTGGAGCCAAGTCTTCCTCAGCTCTTCTCTGACCTGTGGGATGCTCCAACCTCTCTCTCCAGGTGGATCTGGTGGTGCACCCGTCCATGGACCAGAACGACCCTCTGGTGAGAAGTGCCATCGAGCAGGTCCGCTTCCGGATCTCCAATTCAAGCACAGCCAACAGGCAAGTGGAGGCGCCTGGGAAGAACCCATAGCAAGGCTGCCAGGCCTGTGTGTCAGCTGCAGCAATCCACAAGAGTCCTTTCTTTATACCTTCATGGATCAGTGGATTTGTTGGTTTGGAGTTCATGGTCCCTGATATCCTAGTCTAAATAAGGACCAATTTCAGGATTCTGTAGGGGGCGGGGAAAGTCCTAATGGTCTTTATTCTGTCTGATAGAGTGTGGACAGAGCACTCCCCATCATAGGCCTCTGAAGTCTGACACTCACTCTCATAATGGCTCTCAGTGATTCTGGTTGCCTTTCTCAGATCTTCTCTATTTGGTTCATAAACCATGTAATGAGCTGAGAGAAAACTCAGGGGAGGGAGAAAGTTCTTAGCTGTGTCTCAGCTAGAAACTCTCACAGGCAGGCAGAGGGCTGATCTGGCTTGCACATGCTGGTTTGTGGGATCTGCTAAGTATTGGCCACACATACTTTGAATCAGTTGCTGGTTAATTTCTCATATAATTCCTGACTTGTAGCATTGATGCACGTGTCAGAGATCTAGCATATTGAATTCCCTGTCTCACAAGGCAGCACCCATAAGTGGGGGTGCCCTCTCCAGGGCCCCACAATCCTCATCACTCCCAAAAGTTTCAATGACTTGACATTTTGTTTGCATCATCTCCGTGGCCCCTACAGGGAGCAGAATTTGAAATCCCCAGGCCAAGAGACTGTATCTGATTCACGTGGACAGACTCTGTCCTTTCTCTTAGCCCTTGATTTTCTCGGTACATTATTGCATGTTTATTTGAACTGCAGGGTTAAAACTTCCCAGCCTCCAGTGCCCCAAGGGGAGGCAGAAGAAGACAGTCAAGGAAAAGAGGGCCCAAGTGGATCAGGGGACTCTCAGCTGAGTGCTTCCTCTAGATCAGAAAGTGGACGGATGAAAAAAAGTGATAAGAAAATGGGCATAACCCAGCTTAGAAATTATCACCCCATCGTAGGTAAGCAGCAGCTTCTTGTCTGTGTTTAGTTACATTTGATTTGTTGTTTGTATGACGATGTTTGAGGCACTTGGTCGTCTCCATTCGAGCTCTGAGCCACAGTCAGAAGAATCGCATCTGAGCTGTGGGCTGGATCCTGTTACTCTGGCCGCATAACTTCTTCCAGCATCTGTTTGCCTATCTGCAAAATGGGGACAATTCTGCCTGCCATACCTTACAAGGCCTTGGATAGACTCAGATGAAATCCTGCTAGATGTCAGTATGAGGAAAGATTAATGTCTTCTGCTGAATGTCCTTGAGCTGGAACATTCTACAGACTACAGAAAATTTCTCCCTGTCCTGACTCTACAAATCCCCCAGTAGCACAGTCATTGATGAGTCTGAGTGCTCCTATAATTTCCTCAGAGTTGGAGCGCCGATGGATTCCCTCCTCCCTCATTTCTGAGCTTGTGCTGAGCAAGGCAGGTGGCCATGGCATTATAAGCAGGATGCTCAACTCCTCTCCAGGCCACGGCACATATGCTGGTTCAGGAAGGAGGGAAAATTTGACTCATCGGGGCCCTACCGTCTGTCAGGCAGCATCGGGTCCGAGACACAGCAGACCCAGGGATTCCAAGTGGAAGAGATTGTGTGTGTGACTTCTGTTTCCCAGGGCTGCAGCCCCACAGCGTGGCCTTTACTCTCAAGGTTTCCCTGTTAGAAGACACAGGTGAAGGAGGAACAGCAGCATGAGTGTGTACAGCTAGACAGCATTTGCACTCGAATGGACCAGGGGCAGCATGGGTGTTCCTCGGGTGGGCCTTTTCTGACTGCCTGTCCTGTACCCTCTTGCTGTGCTTACCTCCTCTCGCGGTCGTCATCTCTCACTGGGGAAAACCAAGCAACAGTACATTTGTATCAACAAAGAAATAAGCCCCTTTAAAATAACTGAGATGGCTGGGCGCGGTGGCTCATGCCTGTGACCCCAGCACTTTGGGAGGCCAAGGTGGGTGAATCATGAGGTCAGGAGATTGAGACCATCCTGGCCATCATGGTGAAACCCTGTCTCTACTAAAAATACAAAAATTAGCTTGGTGTAGTGTCTGCAATCCCAGCCACTTGGGAGGCTGAGGCAGAATTACTTGAACCGGGGAGGTGGAGGTTGCAGTGAGCTGAGATCACGCCACTGCACTCCAGCCTGGGCAACAGAGCGAGACTCTGTCTCAAAAAAAAAAAAAAAAAAAAGCAACAACAACAAAAACTGAGATTATGGAATATTTGGCATTTGCCCTGTAGGCACGCCCCAAGGGGTCTGCACTGCCGGCAGCTCCTTCACCAACTGGAGTTCACTCTAAGGCTCCCCGGTGAGGCCTCTCCTTTTGTAGAATTGCAGCCCTCCTCCCATCCGTGCTTTATTTTCTGCACCAGCTGTTTTCATCTGATGGGCTATTTTAGATCTTATATTTTATTATCAGTCCTTGCCCATTAGAAAGTAAGCTCTAAGACAGTAAGAATATTTGCCATCTTTCTGGCCCCTGGCACATAATGGCACTCGTTCGTTTTTTAATGAATTAAACTGAGTTCAATATGGGATTTTTCAAGCACCGCCCTCTCTCTTTCTTGCTTTAGTTCCTGGACTGGGGCGTTCTCTAGGGTTTCTGCCCAAAATGCCTCGCCTGCGGGTGGTCCACATGTTTCTGTGGTACCTCATCTACGGGCACCCTGGCAGCAATACTGTGGAGAAGCCAAGCTTCATCAGTGAACGGAGAACAATAAAGCAGGAGTCGGGCAGGGCAGGCATCCGGCCGTCCTCCTCTGGAAATGCCTGGGAGGCCTGCTCTGAAGCCCCATCTAAAGACAGCCAAGACGGTGTTACCTGGGAGACTGAAGTGGAGCTCGCCACGGAGACAGGTGAGAGGCCCCTGCCACTCCTGCACCTGGGGCAGGCAGGCCCAGTAGTAGGATCCAGGGAGAAACATGATGGTTCCTTATCCTTGTATAAACTGGCTACAGCCTCTGATCCAAATGGAAACATAATCCACACTTCCTGAACCTGCAGGCTTTCTTCCTCATCTTCCTTCCTGCCTGACAAGTAGAGTTTTCCTTGAGTTGGGGGTAAGGACACCAAGACCTCCTGGGAGATGATGTCACTATGTGTCACCATGGTGACTGAGATCCTGGCTGCCGGGGGTAACTGTGAGTTTTTTCCTAGTGTATGTGGACGATGCCTCGTGGATGCGCTACATCCCCCCGCTCCCAGTCCACAGGGAGTTTGGCTTTGGCTGGGCTCTCGTCAGCGACATCCTCCTCTGCCTTCCCCTCTCCATCTTCATCCAGATTGTGCAAGTCAGCTACAAGGTATTGGTGACAGGAGCCATCACAGGACTGGTCCCTCAGCCCTGGGCTGGGAGGCCTACACTCACCTGGGCAAGGGAGGATACTTGAAGACCCGGGGTTGCCCAGATGGATGGATGGATGGGTGGGTAGATGGATGGATAGATGGATGCTCAGTCAAGAGAAAATACTTTAAGGATTTGTTTGAGATAGATTAGACTAGATTAGATTAGAAAGATGATTGGGTGGATGGGTGGGTGGTTGATCGGGGTAAATACTTCAAAGACTCGTTCTTCTAAATGGATCTGTTGGTAGGTAGGTAGGTAGACAGAAAGATAGACAATTATATTACAACAATAAAACATGTTGTTTTTAGAAATTTGGTAAATAGAGAAAGATAAAATAGAAATTACCCGTAACTGTATCACTCAGAGATATAATTACTACTAAGTAATTATCTTCTTGGTAAGCTTTTTGGAGTTTTTCATTGCTATGCCATACATACTTGTGTGTACACGGGTATGTGTGTGATCTCCCTTTAAAAAATAACTGAATTGAAACTATATTCACTCTTATTGTCTGTGCTTTTGACTAAAGAATGTTTCATATTTTTTGTATCATTAACTTTTTTAGACTTGATATTAAGTAGATTCATGGTATTCTTATCTGTCTAATTTATTTAACTATAATATTTTCTATTTTTGGACATTTAAATTCCACTTTCTTGCCACCGTTGAGTAGGTATTTATTATGACATGTTGATGAATACCTTTTGGTAGACATAGATTGGCGGCTCCAGCATTATTTCCTTCGGGTAAGGATAGGAGCAGAATCACTGGCTTCAAAAGGAACGCGTGTTCTCCATCTCACCTTTTCTTGTTTAATATAAATGTATATATTCTTGTGTTGCCCCCGGAAAGGTTTAGCAATTTCTATGCCCACCAGCAGGGTAGGAGGGCACCTGTTTGTTGCTCCCTGCAGTGTCGTAGTTGGGCTGGAGGGGAGGGGCAGCGAGGCCAAAGGCAGAGATGCAGGGGCACTTGGTGAGGCAGGAAGGAGAGCCTAGTGGGCAGGTTCAGGGAGACTATGTTCAGAAAATAGTGGCGAACACTTTTTCAAGATTCTTGAGGGCCAGGGCGAGCTGAACCTGCACATCACCTCTTCAGGTGGACAACCTGGAAGACTTTCTGAACCACCCGCTGAAGAAGCACACGCTGATCCGCTTTCTCCCCAGGCCCATCCGGCAGCAGCTTCTGTACAAGAGGTGAGGCCGTTGAACCTGATCCAGAGTGGCCGCAGGTCTAAACAAACCCTTAAGTCAGGGCTCTGAGCCATCATTCACCAGGAAGAGGAAAAGGTTTCTAACTTCCAGCTTGCAAAACTCAAGATTTTATTAAGTTATTAATATTAATGGAAGTATGGACTGGTACATTTTATTACTTGATTTGAAGGTTCTTTTAAAGTAAAATCTGCTGTTAATGTCTGCAAGTACGGGAATGTTTTTTTTTCCCCCTTTCATTACTTTTACTTTCCAAATCAAATCCCCAGTGCCTGGTTGATCTCTGTGGCCCTGGTTGGGTGTTAGGTTGGGTAGTTCTGGGCCTCAGTACAGTGTCAGCTTGAGGCTAGTCCTCCAGTGACCACCAGGTGGAAAAGAGAAGAAGGAAATCGCACCCCCCACCCCACATGCAGACATCTGTGGCTGGCTGCAAGTGTGCTGTGATGGGAACCTCCCGCCCCCTCTGTTTTCTAGGCGTTACATTTTTTCGGTGGTGGAGAACCTTCAGAGGCTGTGCTACATGGGGCTACTACAGTTTGGTCCCACGGAAAAGTTTCAGGATAAAGATCAGGTAATGTCTCTCAAGTCGAAACGAAGGAGATTCTGATTGTTTAACAGTCTCCAAGCAGCCAAACCCAATGTGGGTTCTCCCTGTCTGGTGTCTCCCGTTAGGTCTTTGTCTTCTTGAAGAAGAATGCAGTCATTGTTGACACCACCATCTGCGACCCACATTACAACCTGGCGCGCAGCAGCCGGCCCTTCGAGAGGCGCCTCTATGTCCTGAACTCAATGCAGGATGTGGAAAACTACTGGTTTGACCTGCAGTGCGTCTGCCTCAACACCCCACTAGGTGGGTGTCGGCTGTTTTGGCTGGACCTGGCTGCTTTTGCTCCTTTCTGTGTGCTAACTGGGATTTAGGGCTAGAAAAGCCTAGGAGTCGCCTCAACCAGTGGTGTGTTGCGAGTGTTCCCCAGAGGCCCAGAGCACCTCTGGGGCTCCCTCAGAAAGGAGAGTGGTGGGCCTTGAATGGGTGGGGTGCTCCCGGTTCCCCCACGCAGTTGAGCCCAGTCATTTGTTCGTTGAGTAGGTATTTATTAAACACCTGCTGTGTGTCACTTCCTATGCCTGACCATGCTGCAGTGAGGACACACCCCGCCCTGCCTCCGTGAGACTTGCAATCTAGTGTGAAGAGGAGACAGCTCACAGGAGTGCGATGAGGGCCCGGGTGTTGGTTGCAGAGGTGTTTATTCCAGGGCTTAGGAGCAGCCTTGCTGTGGAGGAGACATTGGAGCTGAATCCTATAGGATGAGGCAGAGCCAGGGCTAGAGCTGGGGAGGGCATCCCAGGCAGGGGCAGGGCCACAAGCTGAGGCCCTGAGTGGTATGTTGGAGAAAGAGAGGAGGCCATGTGGTTGAGAGGAGAGTGGCATCCACTGGTGACAGTGGGGAGGACAGGGCAGGCCTAGAGGTGTTTTGGAGGGAACTGACGCGATGTGCTGGTGACTTTGCTGAGCTGGGCTTTTTTGGGAGCCTCTGCCCACACCCCTCTCCCTCCCTAGAAGGGCCCTCCCTCCCTCACTCGCTTCTCAGATGCCCACTCCTACTTCAGGCATCATCTCTCAGAGAAAGCCTGTCCACACCTTTATTAGCATCATTCCATTTCATCCTGTGAGTTCCTTTTGCTTAGAATAGTTGGCTTCCATCCCCACAATGTGTCGCAAAGGCCGGGTGCACAGTTGGCGTCCTGCAAATGTGGATCAAATGCATGGAGAGTCTGCAGAAAGCAAGAGAGCCTCCCCTGCAGTGCTTTTCCTCCAGGCCTCTCTTCACCTGGCCTTTTCCTGCCACCTCTACCAGGAGGGAAAGGAAACCACGTTCAGCTTGCACGTCCAAGAGGAGTTCCATTCCGCTCCTCCCTTCTTGAAGCTGGAAGATCCAGTATCACATTTTGATTTTTGCAAAGTGGGAGTCACACATTTTACTTGGCAGAATTACTTAATGCCAAGAGTAATAGCACTGGTATTTAGAAACTTTCATGGGTCCAGACATATTTTAGAACATTGTGTTTCATAGAATCCTCAGCATTCAGCAGTGAGCTAGGCTTTTGCCAATTTAGATTTTAATAATGCCCTAATTCCCCTGCATTTTATAGGTAGATAAAAATTTGTGAACCAGCATGAATTTGCACCAGAGTTTTTCAGGCCTGACAATTGATGAATTTCTATCCCTTTAGGCGTTCATGAGCAGAAATGGCAGAGGCTTATTGAGCCCATTAATCAGGCATTGATTATCCCTTCATTCAATAAACATTTGAAGAGGTTCTGCCCCAAGGACGAGGGGAAAAGCATCATATAATGAGATGCAATCATCTTTTAGAGTAGGTGCTGCATGAACATTAGCCTGCGTAAGAATCACCTAAGGAACATATTAAATGCTGATTACTGGGCCCTACCCAGAGAGTCTGCATTTTTTACAAGCACCTGTGCTGCTGTTATTTATATGAGAAGCTTTGCCTTAAATACTGTTAGTTTCAAGGGTCCATTCAAACGGGTGACCTTGGGCAAGCTACTAGTAACCTCCCTGAATCATAGTTAATTTCTAAGCTGAGAACTCCACTGCCACCACCATATGGACCAAGGTGAAGTTGGGCAAGGCGTCTCATGTAAAGTTCCAGCTGCAGGGTGTGGGGCTTGAGCTCCCTGCAGCCGAGCGTGCTAGGAGAGAGTCTTTAGCGTCTACAAACCTTCCCTCACCTATCAAGTAGTGCTTTCAGTGGTATCTTGTATTTCTTTGCAAGAAATGCAATTTTCTGTATTATAGAATAACTGGATATCACTTCTCAACTCCATTAGCAAACCTCTTGAGCACTTAGGAGACATCTGGCTGCTCCTGGAGCCAGGTGGGGCCCAGGCCTGCTTCATGCAATACATCTCAGCAATCTATCTATGCAGGCCCCTCCCCATCCCTGCCTCCACCAGCAAGGGTGGTCGTTTCTGCCACCCTGGCACCAGCAGCTTCCGGGGCTTTCTGAGAGACAGGAAGGCCTGGGTTTCCCTTGCACTGGACTCCCTGAGCCTGCTGGGCTCTCTCTACTGCCTTGCCTGCCTTCTGTCTTTAGTGAGTTCAGTCTGGCATAAACCCTTTCCTCAGGTCACCCACCAGTACTCCAACTCTCTTCCTCTGTTCCCTCTGACTTTCTTGTATGGATATTGTGTATGAAGAGGTCTTACCAGTCTCAGACCTCCCAGTGGCCAGGGAGCCTTTTCACAGGCGGGGAATCCACTCTTCTTCCCCACTCAGCCACAGGCAGTAGCCACCAGAGCTGCAGCAGGAAGGCGTGATCAGTCACCCTGATGTTTGGTTTTTCAGGCGTGGTACGCTGCCCGCGCGTCAGGAAGAACAGCAGCACAGACCAGGGCAGCGACGAGGAGGGCAGCCTGCAGAAGGAGCAGGAGAGCGCCATGGACAAGCACAACCTGGAGCGCAAGTGTGCCATGCTGGAGTACACCACGTGCGTGTCCGTCCCAAGCGCGGCCAGTCGGGACTGGGCTGCGGTGGTGCTCGTTTCAGATGCCTGACCGCCCTTGTCTGGCTTAGGATATCAGGCCAGATGGCCTGTGTCTCTGGTGCAGAGGCTGCAGATGGCTGGCTCCAGACATACTTTATTTAGCCCACATCTTGTTTTTAAAAATGTAATCAGTTATCAAAATTTATTTTAGGAATTTTATATAAAAATCTGGATTTTGACTTATCTTGCAAAAGTGAAAACAGTCAACACTTAGGGCCCCAAAATCTTCATTGCTACCTATGGGGTGTTTTTCTGGAAAGGTGAAAGTTGGTTATAAATAATGTCCCTCACCCCAAGCCATGGGCTCTCTTTTTCAGTGATGACCAAGAAGCGTTCTTTTCTGTTGATTTCCTGTCTTTTAGTGGAAGTCGTGAGGTGGTGGATGAAGGCTTGATCCCCGGAGATGGGCTGGGTGCCGCAGGGCTTGATTCCAGCTTCTATGGACACCTTAAGCGCAACTGGATCTGGACCAGCTACATCATCAACCAGGCCAAAAAGGTGGGCATGTGTCACACTGGACCACAATCTCAGGGGTCCTCGCTGCTCACCCTCCTGTCCCTCCCTGCCCGACCAGAGACACAAATACTGGCTTCTGTATTGAAGGTGCATCAGGCCCCTCAAATGTGTGCCTGGCCTGTTTTTTTCCCAGTGGATTCTAACTTACTCTGTGACGTGGACAGGTATTCCTTTTTAAAGAAGGATCAGAAGATCTGGGTGACACAGGTCCTCCGGGAGGGAGTACATGAGCAATGGTAAAGTGGGTGGCAGGAGACTCCAGCCCCTGGCTGTCGGTGCACAGCGGCCCTTAGCTTCCTAAGAGACCTTGGTGCATTTGTTACTCTGGTCGGCTGGGGATTCGTGGAAGCTCATGCTTCATCCCGGTGCTGTACTTGTCTCACAGGAGAACACTGCTGCAGAGAATGGACTCACAGTGAGGCTCCAGACGTTTCTGTCTAAGCGCCCATTGCCTCTCAGTGCCAGAGGTACGTGTGCTGGGAGTTCACCCCAGAAGTAAATATGGTACCAGTTCAGGGCCTAAACGACCACCCTATGTTCAGTTTGGTCTTCCTGGCCTTTGTAGCACTCATCCTGAAACTGTTGTCTCCTGTGATTATGTCTAGGCAACAGCAGGTTGAATATTTGGGGGGAAGCAAGAGTAGGCTCCGAGCTCTGTGCTGACTGGGAGGAGCAGTTTGAGGTGGACCGAGAGCCCTCGCTGGACCGAAACCGGAGAGTGAGGGGTGGGAAAAGCCAGAAGCGGAAGCGGCTGAAGAAGGACCCTGGGAAGAAGATCAAGAGAAGAAAGAAAGGTTAAGTGGTGATCATTTACATTTACTGGGTCTTGTCTTTACATTTTGGCTTAGAGACGTGCAACAGCTCACTCCAGCTGGGCCTGAGCTCTGTCCTTCAACGTGAGTTTCCACCTTCCCTTGATGTGTGGCACTGACTCTCTGTGATGGTTGCTTTATTTCCACATCCATCTGGCAGACGAGAGAGCCTCGAATGTCCCATATGCTTTCCTTTTAGAGCTTCTGACTTTAGGAACTCATTCAGTTCAAATGCCTAGTTTCATCTCAGCTGAAAAACTATCAGCAACAGCCTCATCACAACTAGCCCAAATCCTAATTTTGGGGGCGGGGTTTACCTTTTAATATCTGTGTTTATGCTAATCAAGCCAAAGTTCAAAGACATGTTGCATTTTAATTTTTTAATTTTTATTTTTTTGCGTCAGAGTCTCACTCTGCCGCCCGGGCTAGAGTGCAGTGGTATGATCTTGGCCGACTGCAACCTCTGCCTCCTGGGCTCAAGCAGTTCTCCCGCCTCAGCCTCTTGAGTAGCTGGGATTACAGGCGTATGCCACCACACCCAGTTAATTTTATATTTTTAGTAGAGACGGGGTTTTGCCATATTGGCCAGGCTGGTCTCAAACTCCTGACCTCAAGTGAGCCACGATGGGCCCACGTTACATTTTTAAATTAGAGGGAAGCTGGGAGTCGCGTAAGCCGGCAGCACCTTCTGATTTGATGCACCCCTTGTACGGTGCCTTTTAGACTGCCATTTTGAGTTCTTCAGCCAGCCAGTATTTGTAGCAGAGGGGGTGGTAAGGAGACCAGCGTCTAGTTTTTCGACCACTTTTATATTTCCTAAGTGGTCCACAAGTTTTAACAGCAGCCACTGATGGCTGGTAGCTATTTCAGATAAAGACAGAATGCTTAAACAGGAACCTGTTTTTAGTGGTTTATTTGGCTGGCATTCATAACAAATAGCCTTCCATCAGTTGAAATGCCCCCTCAGTTTCTCCTCTCGTAGATATGTGTAGCAACAATTTGGCTCAAAAACCAGAATTTATCACAATGCAAAATGTGATGGTGTCGCTTCGAGTCCAAATTTCCTTGCCCCACTTTTCTTCTGCCTTAATTTGGAAGACACTTGCTCAACAGCCTTTTGAGATTGGCAGTGGCATATGGTGTCTGTCCTGTGAAGGTGCTATCAGTACCTCCCCTAGGCAGGAGACCTTGGCAACCCCATGGCTACGCTCTCAAGGTTCAGATCCTCCCTCTGCTGCTGACTCGGCTGACTCGGCTGACTCGGCTGACTTCAGCAAGTCACTGTATGTCTCTGTGTTCCTCAACAAAAAACAGTGATAACAATTGTATCCATTTCATAAGGTTGCTATAAAGTAGTATTCTAAGATAATACATTGAAAAAGCATAAACCAATGCTAGGCACACAGTGAATATTCCCTGATGCTAGACTGCTGTTTTGGTGGTGGTGGTGGTGGTGGTGGTGCTGTTTAGTTATTAACTACACAAATCTCACTGCTGATGTTAGTTATTTAGTAGCCACCACTCTGTGCTGGATGTTTTATATGCAGTCTCCTTCCACCCTCTCCATGGCCCTGGAGCAGAGGCCTTATTGTCCCCAGATGCACTCAAGTCTACACAACACCCGTGCAGTCACAGAGCAAGGGAGTGTGGGGGCCCAGTGACTGCACAGTCCCTGGTCCTGCTCATTCGGTGGATACGCCCCGAGCACACGCCATAGGATTCTGTACAAGATGCCTTCAAAGGACTCTGTCACAGTGGGGGAGACTGGAGACTGGCAGATAACTAACTAGAGGCTGCATTGAGCCTTCCAACCTGTGCCTGTGAAATTTTATCAAGATAAATGATGAAAGGAGTTTAAAAAGAAATAAAATCTATCAGAAGGGGCTGAGTCTTTTGCAGTTAGTTGTGTGACTTTAGACACAATGAATATCTGATAACCAATACCATTAGTCACATCTCACTGGCTGAGTAGGGGCCCTGCCCCTCTGCAGAGTGACAGCTCCAAACCAGGTGTTAGAGGCCTCCTCCCTTCTCCCTCTGGTGTTTTTAGGAGAGTTCCCAGGAGAAAAAAGCAAAAGGCTGCGCTACCACGATGAAGCCGACCAGAGCGCCCTGCAGCGGATGACGCGGCTTCGCGTCACCTGGTCCATGCAGGAGGACGGGCTGCTCGTGCTGTGCCGCATTGCCAGCAATGTCCTCAACACCAAGGTACCAACCAGCCCAGCCCAGAGGTGGGCCTGCCTCTCTCTTGGAGCTCCTTCCTGTCTGAGCCTCCCGGGGACTCCCAGCCAGGGACCACTCCGCTCAGTTGCTCTGCTTGGCCCCTGGGAAATACATGGCCCAGAATCCTACACATTTTCTTTTTAGAGTGGTGGAGCCTCACTTTTTCACCCAGTCTGGAGTGCAGTGGCGTGATCACAGCTCACTGCATCCTCAACCTGGCCTTAAGTGATCCTCCCACCTCAGCCTCTCCTAGTCCTGGGACTACAGGCACACCCCGCCATGCCCAGCTAATCCTACAAATTAATACCATTCTGTTTTTCTACATTTCTTTTTAGCTTTCAGTTGGATACATACAAATGTTTGCCTAGCTGCAGGCAAACTAGTTCAGAACTGTTCTTTCTCTCTTGTCACCAGGAATCTAACCCTGTCCTGCTCCCTTCCTCCCACCTTCATTGCCTGAAAAGCTCCTATTTACCTTCCTGTAACTGCCCATCATGTCTGGAACGATCTGCCAGTTGCATGTAATTACCCTGCTCTTTCTCTGTTCTTGACCGGATACTTCTCACACTGTTTCTGTCACCTCTGGTACCTCTTGGCTCACTGGCGTGGCTGGTCCACAAGGCAGAGAGACCTCTTATTTGCCTTCCAGGAAAAAGGTCTGCCAGGCCAGGCCAGGACCCCTTCCAGGCAGTAGTGCCACGAGGCAGCTTCGGAGGAGGCCAGGTGTGCCTCCAGGTCTCAGCCAGGCCAGGCAGGAGAAACCCAGCTGGGGCTCTGTGCCCAGATGCTTGCCTGCAAACTATTAGATCCCTTGTCTTGACCGCTTGTCCACTGTTCTCTCATCCCTCAGTCCTCTCCTGAATTCCAACCCAACCTCTTTTCCAAGGAAGAACCTGAAAGGTGACATGTTGCCATCCCTAATTTCTGTTCCCTGCATCTGCAATGGCTTTGTCATTGCAGAGCTGATGGGGGAGAGGGGCGTCCCTCCCTCTGCTCCAGCCCTGGTACAGCTAGAGAAGGCAGGAGGGTCCTGCATAGGTCAGTGTTGGTGGACTCTCACCACTTACCGGAACTTACAGCCTTCTTGGGTCACCTCATCCTTGGGGATGTAAGAAAATAACTGTCATCAAGCGGCTTTCTCATGTCGGCCTTGCCTTTCTGTGTTATTGACCAAGATGTTCTCCTGGGTCTGCTAATTTTGTACATTCTGCTTCTACTAACGTGACATACAAGCACAACATGCAGAACATTTCTGAGCATACATGATGCATAATTGGGACACTAAGACCTCTAACTAAACACACTTTACATACCCATCATTTCCTCTAATACAGCGCCCTTTCAGGCATTTCCCCCTCGCCCCTCTGGGCACCTTTGTCACACATGGCACTTGCTAGAATACACTCTTGCCCGCTGGTCACTGAGGCCTTGTCCCGTGCTTGTCTGCCCAGAATCTCGCTCAGTGTCTGGCACATGGTGGGCCCAGTATATATTGTGAGGTGATAGTTGTGGGGATTCTCTGAGGAAGGAGGCTGCACAAAACACATTTTGTCCACTTTTTAATGGTAATTCCCCAGGATGTGGGCTCTGAGGATACTGACTTTTTGTCTTGGCTCTGTGTTTGATCCAGGTGAAGGGCCCATTTGTCACCTGGCAGGTGGTACGGGACATTTTGCATGCCACGTTCGAAGAGTCTTTGGATAAAACATCTCATTCCGTTGGACGAAGAGCTCGCTACATAGTCAAAAACCCACAGGCCTATCTCAACTATAAGTAAGCCTCATTGAAGCCCGATCACTCTTGGACGTGGTTACGTCAGCACTTCTCATTCATTCTTTACTCTTCCTTCATCCTGTTTGCTTAAGAGTCTGGCAGGAAGTGCGGCTGGAGCACACTGAGGTGTCTGATGGGGTGGCCAAGTGTTGGAGTCTGTTGGGGAGATGGACTTTGGTTTTTTGAGGGTGAGGGCCAAGCATGATTCTGGGTACTTTCCCATGCAAGGTATTGCTTGGACCTTACAGCGGCCTTGAGAAGTAGGTGGTGTTAGCCTTTATTTGGATGAAGAAGCAGAGACTAGATAGGCTGACTCGCTGAATACCATGTGCCTAGCAGGTGGTGGAGGCAGAGGCAGAGGCTGGCTTTTCCTGCTGTTTTCGGCCCTCAGATCAGCTCCTGAGAGCTCTGATTGGTGGCTCCCTCCAGCAGCAAGCTAGGCAGGACCTGGGATCATTGGACAGGATGCCCTCTACCATGTTCTTGGCAGAGCTGAGAACTGTCCTCCTGCCCCGCCCTTGTTGTGTGTGTGACCTCAGGGAGTCCCCTTGCCTTACCAGGCTGTAAAGCGGAATGAGTCTGTACCTGGCAAGCTCTTTATGAAGGCAGCAGTGCTTGGCGGATGGGAGCCCAGCAAAGGCTGGTCGCCTTCTCCTTCATTTTCTTTTGGGCAAGTCAGGCTCTCCTTACATCATGGGGATGTGAAGGTTAGTGGAGTGGACACACCTCCTGCTTTGCAGTAGATTAGAGAACTTAAGCATAATAAACTCCAAAGCCTGTTTGGTGTTTTTAAATGTATGATACACTTTCACGTAGGTCAGCCCATGTGGTCCTGGCCAAACCCCTGTGAGAGACACTTTGGGACTCAGTGTTCTCGGCTACCCATGAAGGACGGAAGTTCAGAGAAGCCAAGATGTAAAGTGTGAACAGACCTGACTGAGGTCAGGCTTGGCTGACCCCAAATCCTTCGTTCTTAAAAGCTGCAGTCGTGCAACAGGCATATAAGTAACTCATGCTTCATGGTCAGCCAAGGCCAGAAACGTGAGAATGGAGCTCTCTGAAGTTTCCGAACACAGGCATCATTGCAATTCCCAGACTCCAGCTTTGTCTCCTCTTCCTGCAGAGTGTGCCTGGCCGAGGTGTACCAGGATAAAGCGCTTGTTGGAGATTTCATGAGTCGAAGAGGTGACTACGATGACCCAAAGGTAGGTCTTGTGTGGGTGTAGGGCTCGGCCTGCTTGGAGGTCTAGACTCTCGTCCCACAGTGCCCCTGCCAGCCTTAGGAACGTGGACTTTGTTTCCTGCTCAGTTGAGAAATCACCGAGTCAGCTCTCTGGTGTTGGCCTTGACTTGATCTGGCTTCAAGCACCTGTTTTTAAAGATGATTAGAATCTGACAGGCCACTTTGAAGGGCTGCTGTGCCTTGGGCCTGTTTTGTTGAGAAAATAGAACATCTCTTCAGAAATTACAGGCTTCCTAGAAAGCTTGCAGACTGGGTGTGTGTTTTCTTTCTGAGTTTTCTTTCCTGAGGGGCCAGGGCGGTGGCTGACAAAGAGGGAAGCAGTCTGCTGACCCAAATTCCTGCCCTTCGCCTCAGAGGCTGCTCATCTTTCGTTTTTGTGCTAACCCTGGACTTTACAGTGTGTGTGGCAGGATTTGTGCCAAGTGAGGCCAGTGGACAGGGAGAGGCAGCCCTTTCCCCAAGGAAGCCACAGGCAAGTGGGACAGACAGAGAAGTACATGGTCGTTGCAGGACAGTGCAGTCAGCTCCCGGAAGAGGAAGGCACAGGCCCGCAGAGGTCGGGGAGGAGGCTCAGCAATGCTTTTGGATGGAAGTGACAGAAAAACCTAACCTAATGGTGTATACGGCTTCCTTTTTCCCAAATGCCAAGCAGTTGAGGGTAGGCAGTCCTGGTCTGGTGCAGGGGAGCAGAGATGTTATCAGGCTCCCAAGTTCCTGCCGCCACACTCCCCTCCAGGAGCAGTGGTCAGCTTTCCATCCTATGCCAGTGACCCCCTGGTTGCAAATGTTGACTATGAGAGCTTAAGTCCTCACAACGGAATCCCAGAGCAGGAAGCAGTGGGGAGACGGGCTGCAATAGACCCACATGGCCCTTGCATCAAGGGGCAGCCTTTCCTAGGAGCCCCTGGCAGACCTGGGCCACGTGGCTGGGAAACAGTGGGACACAGCACAGAGGACCCAGGCTGCCATGAGTGGCTTAAACTGTCTTGGTGTGTCCTAAGAGGCTGGGCATCCTCCCTCCCCACAGCAAATTGAGGCTGGCTAATCAGAAAGCATGGGGAAAATGGAATAGGTGACCCACAGACACCCACAGTGTCTGCCAGCAGGCTTGGCAAAAGGTGTCAGCACTGGGCGAGACTGGAAACCACAGCAGCTGGGGCAGCGACAGTGAGGGGAGAGGGACTACAGGGCTGGCAGGCACAGCATCAGGACAGCAGCCAGATGCAGCAGGGACCACGTCCTGCACAGCCACCAGGCCAGGGAGGAGCGGGAGCATACCATGTCGCGCATTGCACACCGGGTGACGTGACCAGCCTGCTCCTCAGATCTGGGTCTGGACTGAGACGACTGCAGTGCACATACAGAGGAGGAAATTGATTTGGGGGCCACCCGTGGAGTGTGAGGCTGGGGCAGAGGAAGAAGGCTGACTACACGGGTGAACCAGGGAGCACCAGGCCTGGGAGGGAGGCTGTGAGGGAGCACTATGTGGGGCACGTTTTGAGTCTTCTCACCTGGGGCTTGGGAGAGTGCCAGCGATGCAGGTGTGAGGCTGTCAGCGGGTTAGTTGGCACCAGGTGCCCCAGTTTCCTGAGCGTACTGGTGAGGGTCTTTTGCCTCCTCTATAGACCAAGCTTCTCAGATGACAGGTGACAGATGACAGGTGCCCAGGGGAGGCACCTGGTCGGTGGTTCTCGGACTTAGCTGGTGCAGGAGTTTGTTACAAGATGTTCCTTGGTGTATCTTAGCAAAACCTCCCTTCAGGAAGAGTAAGGGCTTAACCTCTCATGCTCTCATGTTGAAAGGTTTGTGCCAACGAGTTTAAAGAATTTGTGGAGAAGCTTAAAGAAAAGTTCAGTTCAGCCCTAAGGAATTCTAACCTTGAAATCCCAGACACACTCCAGGAGCTGTTTGCCAGGTAAGTGGCTTCTGGGATGGTTCCTTGTGGCCCTCGCAGGGCAAGAGGGAAAGGCCAGCCATGTCTCCCTTATCAGCAGGTCCAGGAAGTGCCCAGCACCCGCCTGGCTGCTTTTGGCCTTGCAGTGGCCTTCCTGTTTCTCCTTTCATGGGTGACTTGAACACAGAGTGGGACCTAGCACCCTGCCGGGCATTTATGTTCATTCTCCCATTGGTCCTTCAGGCTTGCTTGTTTGGTTGGTGTACTTTTTGCTAAGCTTGCTTACTTTACCTATGAGGAAATTCCTATGTAAGAAATGTGCCCAAGGTCACAGTGCTTGTAAGCATCAGGGCCAGGATTTGAACATAGGAGGGTCTGGAACCACTCGGCGTTTGGAAGAACATTCTTGGGTATGAGCACAGAACCCTGTACAATTTTTAAATCTTAAGTTCTGTGAAGTAGGCCTGTTTCCTCAGCATCTTCCAAATGTAGATCCCTTTTCTCCACCATCCTCACCCAAAAAGTCCCTCGAGCCACTGTTTTTCTGAATTTCTCCCTGTAAAATGGTGGCATCCATCAGTTCTGCCTGTGAACTGTACAACACCCTTGCTCTCAGCATTTCGGTTGAAGACCTCATTCCTTCATTCACTCAACAGATAATGTATGTTGCGCCCCTGTGTTGCCATGCCTAAAGAGCAGTTTGTACTCGTTTTTAGAGTTGATCTCCTTTACCCACATTCCGAGTTTTGTTTTTGGTTTGCAGTAAACTGTTCCCCAGAATTCCCAAATGGCATGGTTTCAAGTCAGTCCAATGGCCTGTTTACTGATTTGTAATTTATATCTCCACATATTCTTAGTAAAGTTATGGGGCAACTTTTAATCATAAAAGAAGACAGAGATTTTTAAAGGATAATCCATGAACCATTTAGAGAGAAGAAAAAGTTGCAAGTGTAACAGTTCAATACTGATTGTGATCCTGAGCATTCTGGCAGGCAAAGCAAAATAGAAAACAGTTCCAAGCCAGGCATGGGGGCTTACGCGCATAATCCCAGCACTTTGGGAGGTCGAGGCAGGCAGATCACCTGAGGTCAGCAGTTGGAGACCAGCCTGGCCAACATGGTAAAACTCAGTCTCTACTAAAAATACAAAAATTAGCCGGGTGTGGTGGGCACGCGCCTGTAATCCCAGCTACTTGGGAGGCTGAAGCAGGAGAATCACTTGAACCCAGGAAGCAAAGGTGGTTTTCACATTTTCTGAAAAGTTTATTTTCTTGGCACTAAATTATAAGAGGAATTTACCGTTGCAATCAAGATTAATTTTTCCATTGGTTTGGTAGAAAATGAAGAAATGTCCTACAAATGGCCAATTTGCCATATTTTATAAAAAGGCAGTTCTATGATTTATTCTTAAATTTACTTGCATGGTATAAATACAGTAAAATAATATTACATGAAACTCAAAAAAGAAATGGGGAAATAGTTTGTAATTCCAACACCTAATATGGCTACTCTTTGGGGATTTTCATATTTCTTTGTTTTAATTGATGAATAATAATTTTATATATTTTGGGGGTACAGTGTGATGTTTTGATATATGTGTCCATTGAGGAAAGATGAAATCAAGTTAACCAACGTATCTGTCGCCTCACCAACTTCTTTTTTTGGCAATAAGAACCTTAAAAATCTATTATTTTAGTAATTTCAAAATATGTAATATGTTATTAACTGTGGTCACCATGCAGTTTGAAATCATGAAAACTTATTCCTCTGGTCTAACTGTAACTTTATACCCTTCGCTCAACATCTTTCCTTTCTTCATTCCTTCCCTTCCACTTCCCAGCCTCTGGGAACTACCTTTTTCCTTTTTCTATGAGAATAATTTTTTTAGATTACTTCTGGGACATTTTTTTCCTTGTGCTTTTTCTTTTTGGATTGTAACACACCCACAGTTTTAAGTCCTGTTCCTTTTACAATTAACAGTGGATCTTTGCCAATTCATGGTTTTCCGTGTTGCCACATAATCGTCAGTAGGTGAACATTGCACATTTTCTCAGCCCTCCTTCTACCAGGCAGAACAGGGTATATTCGCATTTTAATTTACATGTACAGCGCTCGACTTTTGGTGAGTTCAACATTTCTCCCACTCCCGACACTTTAGCCAATAAATGGCCATCTTGAGCCAGCATCCGCTTGCTTTGTGAGGAGCTGCTTTGTTTCATTGACATGTTCTTATGTTTCTTTTGCAGGTACCGAGTTTTGGCAATTGGGGATGAAAAAGATCAAACCAGGAAGGAGGATGAACTTAACAGGTAAGTGCTGATATATAGAGTAGCTTTTCCTCAGCTACTTAACTTGGTGGCTGACAACCTGTTGCACTGGGGTAATCTAGGGCCAAATCCAGCCCACTGCCTGTTTGTGTAAATAAAATTTTATTGGCACACAGCCATGCCCATTCTGTATGTTGTCTGTGCTGCCTTTATGCGAGAACATCAGAGGTGAGTACAGTTGACCTTGAACAACTTGGGGATGAGGGGACGCTGACCCCCTGCACAGTCAAAAGTCCACATAGAACTTTTTTTTTCGTTTTTTTTTCTTTTGAGACGGAGTCTTGCTCTATTATGCGGGCTGGAATGCAGTGGTTTGATTTCAGCTCACTGCAGCCTCTGCCTGTTCGATTCAGGCAATTCTCATTCCTCAGCCTCCCAAATAGCTGGGATTACAGGCGCCGGCCACCACACCCAGCTAATTTCTGTATTTTTAGTAGAGACGGGGTTTTTCCGTGTTGACCAGGCTGCTCTCGAACTCCTGGCCTCAAGGGATCTGCCCGCCTCGGCCTCTGAAAGTGCTGGGATTATAGGCGTAAGCCACCACTCCTGGCCCCACATGTAACTTTCAACTCCCTAAACCTAACCATTGATAGCCTACTGTTGATCAGAAACCTTATCAATAACAGACAGTTGATTAATATACAAGCATAAGCCACTATGCCTGGCCCCATATGTAACTTTTGACTCCTCAGAATCTAACTGCTGATACCCTACTGTTGACCAGAAACCTTATCGTTTCCAAACGGTTGATTAATATATACTTTGTATTTTATATGTGTAATATACTGTACTCTTACAAGAAAATAAGCTAGAGAAAAGAAACTATTAACAAAAATAAGGGGCCGGGCATGGTGCCTCACGCCTGTAATCCCAGCACTTTGGGAGGGTGCTGCGGGTGGATCACCTGAGGTCAAGAGTTCAAGACCAGCCTGGCCAACATGATGAAACCCCGTCTCTACTAAAAAATACAAAAATTAGGTGGGCATGGCAGGCGCCTGTAATCCCAGCTGCTTGGGAGGCTGAGGCAGGAGAATCGCTTGATCCCAGGAAACGGAGGTTGTAGTGAGCTGAGATCATGCCATTGCACTCGAGCCTAGGTGACATGAGCGAAACTCTGTCTCAAAAAAAAAAAATTAGGAAGAGAAAATCTGTTTACTATTCACTAAATGGAAGTAGATCATCTTAAAGGTCTTCATCCTTGTCGTCTTCATTTTGAGTAGTCTGAAGGGACATAGGAGGAGGAGGGGTTGGTCTTGCTGTTTCTAGGGTGGCAGAGGTGAAAGAAAATCCGTGTGTAAGTGGATCTGCACAGTTCAGTCCACAGTGCAGAAGGGTCAGCTATAGTTGCAACAGATTCCGTAGAGTCCACCAAGACTAAAGCATGTATTAACTGGCCCTTTAGAGGAAAAGTTCCTGACCCCCCAGCCTTGAATATCACTGGCCAAGCCTTAACGTAGATTGAGGAAAGGATTTAAACTCTCAACCCATGAGCTTTCCAAGCAAAACTCGGTTCCAAAAGCTCAGGTTTTGCTTTTCCATCTTGGATAAGCAATAGTCACTTTGATTTTAGCTCTGTAGAGAAGTACTAACTACATTTGTTACTGGTCATGTAAACCCATTCCGGGTAGGTCACCCCCTATCCACTAAATAGAAACTTTTCTCCTGCAAAAATGGACCTGTTAGTAAAGCCTGGAAACCATCATTTATTGTGTTTTCTTTTGTGAAGTTTTGGCATTTGTGTCCCTTTTGTGAGATTCAAGTTTTTTTCCCTAAGAATTGTATCTGCCTGAGCTGAGTGGTGCCTGTGGCCTCATGGTGCCCTGCCACCCCCTCTCTTTCAGCGTGGATGACATCCACTTTCTGGTGCTCCAGAACCTGATCCAGAGCACGTTGGCCCTCTCGGACAGTCAGATGAAGTCCTACCAGTCATTCCAGGTGGGTACCGGCTGCCTAGCTGCACAGCAGGGATGTGGACCCTTCTAAAGCCAGGCTCGTGAGGTGCTGGCCCCTGCCCTTCTCTGCTGTGGGCTCTCAGGGGCTGATTCCCCCAATATGCCAGCCCACATGTCCTTCAACTTTTATCTTTTTATCGTTGTTTTATTTGTATTTCTTTGTGTTTATTCTGTATGTTTATGGTATACAACTGAAGGATTTGATGTACGTATACATTGCAGAATAATCCCCACAATCAAGCCAATTAGCACATCCATCCCCCCACACAGTACCTTTTCTCGTTGTAGTGAGCACGCTTGGCGCTCTCTCCTCCTGGTGCATTTCAAGTATACAGCACCGATTGTCACCTGTCATTACCAAGCTGTGACCCTCCAGGGCTTAGCGTCTCATAGAACCGAAGCTTCGCACCTCTTGGCCGGGTTCTCCTCATCTCTCTCTTTAGCCTTTAAAGCGTGGGGATGGAATCCAGTGACCTCCACCATCCCTCCCAGAGCTGAGGTTTTTAAGTCTCATGTTTAAGACAAAATGAAGCAGGGGAGGAAATGAGGCGTGGCAAAGGACCTGAGAAAGTAATTGAGCTATACGGCGTAGCTTTTCAAATCATCACTTTGGAATGCCAAGATACTCTGGTTGTGGGAGATCACTCGATGGGAAAGCTGCCTTCCTGTGGGCAGTGAGTCATCTGTCTCCCGAGGACACAGGTCCACGCAGCCACTCTACTACGGCTGAAGGAAGATGAGAGTGAGGAAGAGAAATCACATTGAACCCCCGGTGGAGCCCAGGAAGTCAGTGGTCTTACTACTGTTATACAAATGTGGGCACCTGAGGTTCAGAGAAGTTAAATCACCCGCCCGAGACCACATAGCTCAGTCAGTCATCACCCAAGACCCCAACAGAGAGGTGCTGAGGGGCGCCAGCCAGTGCCACCCAGGGCCTCGTTCTCCTCCAAGTCATCACAAAAGTAAATTCTAAGGAGGACCCATTCATTTTGTATTTAATCACTAACCCTAAAAATCTGCTCCTAGCTTACATTAACAGGTTACCTGATTTGGAATATGAGGGGAAAAAAGAATGAGGAAACAAAGGGACTTTCCTAGTGCCGCTGATGAATTCAGTTGGGTGAGGACCTGATCATCAGGGTGCCTCAGAGTCCACAGAGAGATCTTGTAGCATGTGGAGCCCAAGCCCTGTCCTCAGAGACTCCAGTCAGGAGCAGCAGAGTGGGGCCCTGATAAGAGTGTGCCACCCCTCCGCCAGTACCGAAGGGGCCCGTGGGCCATCCTTGCAGAAACAGCAGTGTTGACCCTGCTGGGGCGCTGCACGTGCTTGTTACTTTGGCCACAGCAGGGCAGGGAGGACAGGAAATGGAGCTGGTTCACGAAAATGCCAGGCTAGGCTTGAATGCCCTGCTTCAGAGCAGCACCCTGGCCCTAGTCTTTAACAGCCATGGCCAGGTCTCAGCCCGCCCAAGACTGAGTGTGCATTTGATTTCTCCTGTTTTAATCACCACCTGGAGGTTCTCTGTGCCTCCTGCAGGGACACGTAGGACCATCGATCAGAGACGCCCAAGAAATGTCCTCCATACCCTTGCCGTGCATCCCTTGAACCCCATGTTTTATTTCCTCCTGCCTGTTTTACACTTATGGTCAGGTGTACACGTTTGGAGTGGAAGGGTAGCGTCTGTGCCATGCACCCCTCTGCCACCCCAGCATTTTGTAGATGAAAGCAAAACCCTGTCTGAGCCTGAACTTGCAGAGAAAAGAATAAATAGTTATCAGGTGAAGTTCCAATAAACAGTCCACAGACCGCATTTTATTGGTCTCACACTTGTTTAAAAGGAAAACACAATTTTTTTTTTTCAAAAAATGTTTTTTCCAACATTACACATAGGAGTCCAAATTTCCGACTTCTGGCTGTGGGGTGGGACTTCCAGCTGTCCTGCTCATAAGTGGCTCAGAGCTGGAGGGGACTTTGGAGATCCTTCCCACTGTACCCCACCTCCAAATAAGAAAGCCCAGCCCCAGTGGCAAAAGCCGGGCCCCTGCCTTCCAGCCAGGCGTGTCCCCAATATTATCCCACTGCTTTTTCCTCCTCCAGTTCCATCTCCAGGTGGCACCTGGGCTCTGATGTTTGGTACCGAAGGCCTAGTCACTCTGCCTCAACCCCCAGGGGCATGGAAATTCACCTTAGAAAGACCACCGGCCTGCATGGCCTCTCCCTGAGCAGGAAACAGGACTCTTCTTTAGTGACTTCCTCAGTGACTCTTGACCGAGGACTGGAAGGCCAATAGCAAAGTGAGAGCCCCACAGGGGACCCGCAAGGCTCCCCTAAAGGTTCCAGGAAGCCAGTGGAAGGCTGCAGGTGGGCTCACTGTGCCTGTGACAACTCAGCCTCTTGGAAATATGATTGGGTGGACGACAGCCCCCAACTCACCACACATGGCCTGAGCGCTCCTATCCTGTTGTGTGGGAATATACCCATTTGCTAATTACATTCAAATGGAACAGAAGATCAAAGTGACAGAAGGCTTGTCACAAAGAGTGAGCTGCAGTCAGACATGCTCTGGGGAACACCTGAGTGCTGCCTCAGAGCCCCAGCTGAGCACTGCACTGGTCCCCGGTCCCCTTGTGTCCCTCCGCTGGAAGTAAGGTGCAGTGGTGAGGTTGCTCTTCTCTTCTCTGACCCACCCCTGCCTGACAGTGTGACCTGAGGATCACTTAAAGTCCGTGTGCCTCAGCCTTCTCTGTCACTCGAGGTCCTGGAGGCAGTGCCTAAAATCCTTAGACCATGATAGGGATTTTTCTTAGCCAGCACTTTTGAGGAGACAGTCCTGTAGGAGCTCTCTCAGAGGCTGGCAGATGCTAGATACTCAGGAACAGATCGTTGCTTGCCCTTTGCAGAAGCTTGGAGTAACAGAGACTCTGCTGACCGCACAGTCCTTTGAGGTACTCATCCACTAGGTGGGGCCCAGGTCCACAAGACTTAGCAGGCTGAGCCATGAAGTCCCCATGGTGTGTTCAGCAGAGGCACTTCCTTCCGCCTAGGCACTGGCGTGGCAGCAGCAAGAGCTGAATCTAGGCCAGGCATGGTGGCTCACGCCTGTAATCCCAGCACTTTGGGAGGTTGAGGCAGGATGATCACTTGAGGCCAGGAGTTCAAGACCAGTCTGGGTAACATGGCAAGAACCCCATCTCTACAAAAAATACAAAAATTAACCAGACAGTGCCTGTAGTCCTGCCTACCCAGGAGGCTGAAGCAGGAGGACTGCTTGAGCCAGGAGGTTGAGGCTGCAGTGAGCTGTGTTGGTGCCACAGTACTCCAGCCTGGGCAACAGTGAGACCCTGGCTCAAAAAAAAAAAAAAAAAAGGAGTTGAATCTGTGTTCTCCTGGGACTTCCAAACAATGAATAAGCAGATGAGATCATTTCAGGTAGCTGCTATGGAGAAAATAAAACAGGATAATATAAGGCAGTTGACCACAGAGGAAGAGAATGGAGAAGGATTTGTCATTTGAGGGGAAATATTTGGGCTGAGCCCTGAATGTTGAGGAATCAGCCATGCAAAGATTTAGGGGAGCGGCAGGGCAAAGGCCCCAAGGTAGGATGCCTGGGCTTTTTCAAGAAATGTAAGAAGGTCCAGGAGGCTAGTGGGCAGTGAGCAAGGGGGGTGGTGTTGGGGGATGTGAGGCCAGAGTGGCGGGTGGGGGGGCAGGGTCCCACTCACCAGGCTCCTTGTCGTGAAGGCCTGGTTGTGGTCACATCTGCAGAGGGAAGTCCTCGGGGGTTTTGAGGCAGGGCAGGAATGTGTAGTCTGATGTAGGCATCAAAGGATTACTTTGGCTGCTATGGAGAATGGTCAGGGGTTGGGGGAAGGTGACGTGGGGAAGGAGGGAGACCAGTCAGCTGGGGACAATGGTGAGAAAGAGCAGTGGCATGACTAGATGGGCCAGTGCAGGTGGCATGAACCCAGTGCATTGGAAGGTAGAGCCCACCTGACGTGCTGATGGCTGGGTGGGAGGCCA
>NW_016813569.1:0-1002 GCF_001698545.2 Rhinopithecus bieti | reverse complement strand
TTTGAGACAAAGTCTTGCTCTGGCGCCACCCAGGTTAGAGTGCAGTGGCACAATCTTGGCTCCCTGCAACCTCCACCTCCAGGGTCCAGGTGATTCTCCTGTCTCAGCCTCCCGAGTAGCTGGAATTACAGGTGCCCACCACCTCATCTGGCTAATTTTTGTATTTATAGTAGAGATGACATTTCGCCATGTTGGCCAGGCTAGTCTCCAACTACTGACCTCAAGTGATATGCCCACCTCAGCCTCCCAAAGTGCTGGGATTACAGGCGTGAGTCACGGCACCAGACCTACAGAATTATTTTGAATAATTGCATATGGATTTAACTTACTAAAACAGTCTCCATGTTGCTGGACATTTGGTAGTTTCCAACTTTTTGCTACTATCCACTGAACTGCAGTAAATACTTTAGGAATTTTTCTCTGCCCATTATCTGTTCATGATGAAATGGTAAATATATAATTGTTAGGCGAAGGGAATGGATCATGAAAGAATATTGATGCAGATTATCAAGAAGCACCTTTAGAAAGTTCTACAGGCAGGGCGCAGTATCCTCACTGTAGTCCCGGCTACACAGAAGGCTGAGGTAGGAGGGTCACTTTAGTCCAGGAGTTGGAGGCTGCAGTGAGCTGTGATCACAGCATGATCACAGCACTGCACTCTAGCCTGGCTGACAGAGCGAGCCTCCATCTCAAAAAAAAAAAAAGTGTTTTAAATTTCATTTTGCATTCACTTTTACTGTCCGTATTTGCTAATGTTTGCACTGTAGTCGAAAAATCTGCTCCGGACTGTTTTAGCTTTTTGGAAAGTATTGAGATACAGTCAGTGCCTTTGTGCTTATGCTGTGAGGGTTAATTCGAACAGGCCTGAGTTGTTTTGCTGGCAAAGGCATGAAACATACTAATTACCAGTGTTTCCTTTTAGCTAGGGCCCCACAGGCTCCAGGGGACCAAGGAATTTCAAGGCATTTTGACCCAGTTTGTTAGAATTATTCATTGAGGACC
>NW_016813568.1:0-1018 GCF_001698545.2 Rhinopithecus bieti | reverse complement strand
TTTTTTTTTTTTTTTTTTTTTTTTTTTTTTTTTTTTTTTTTTTTTTTTTTGAAATGGAGTCTTACTCTGTTGCAGAGGCTGGAGTGCAGTGGCGCAATCTCAGCTCACCGCAAGTTCTGCCTCCTAGGTTCAAGCGATTCTCCTGCCTCAGCCTTCCTAGTAACTGCAATAACAGGCATGTGCCACCATGCCCTGCTAATTTTTGTGTTTTTACTAGAGACAGGGTTTCACCATATAGGTCATGGTTGGCCAGGCTGGTCTCAAACTCTTGACCTCAGGTAATCCACCCACCTGGGCCTCTCAGAGAGCTGAGACTACAGGCATGAGCCACTGTGCCTGACCTCATGTTTAGCACTCTCATTAAACAGCTATTTACTTAGGTAGAAATCACGTCTTAGTCATTTCTTTTCAGCCAGTTATTAACTCACTAGCAAGACAACATATACAAAATGCGAATATGCTGACAAAGTCACTCAGTGAACAAATAACAACGGAACAAGTTGATAATCAAAAGGGTAAACTCATATTTACACTAAGGCAAATAAGTCATTCTGATAAAAAGAAAAGAGTGGGTTGTATTGGAAAGGATTAAGGTAGCAAATGATAAGATGATGAATAGCCAAATCAGGAATGACCTCACATACAGGTTAGTAAAAATATTTTAGAGGAACTGACTTCAGTATCTTTACACCAGATTCCAAATGTTTTGCTTTCGTGAAAGTATAAAAATTTTATTGAAACAATTTATTTCAATGGTCTACAATGTCACCTAAATCAACATACTATACATACAATTTTGCTAACATTGCTTACAAACATTAAAACATGGGCAATTAAACAATAACTGCTCCTCATAACCTAGTGAGATTTAGTAAGAAAATAGTTTTCAGCTACACTACAGTTTGAAGAGTAGGAAGAATTATATTTCTCAGTTTAACTCCTCATATGGAATAAAACATGCATTTTTTTTTTCATCTCTCTCTTGAGGGAATATTTCAGATTCACTGAAGAGCTATGA
>NW_016813567.1:0-1001 GCF_001698545.2 Rhinopithecus bieti | reverse complement strand
TAATGATTTTAGTAGCTCTACATATATATTAAACATGTTCATGTTTTGTATATGCAGATAATTTTTTCCATCTTATTTCCCTTTTGTTTTGCTTTTAAAATACCTTTGTTTAAACTTTGTATAATTAGAGTTGTATATCTTTTCTTTGTAGGGTCTTTATTTTGTATAAGCTTTAAAAGTTCTACATCCTCCTGGTTTAGTAATATTAGATTTTGTTTTTTTTTTTTTCCTATAGATTATTCTTGTTATCTTTTAAAGTTAAGCTTGTATTGAAATGGGTTTTGGCTTTGAACAACTCCTAACCTTAAACTTGTTTTTGGGAGGGTTTGTGAAGAATGAGGTCATCTTTACAAGAGTAAAGAGAGTATTAGAGAAGGCTCACCCGAGGGTAAGGTAAGAGTGCTGCAAACAGGGAAGGTAGTTGGGTGTGTTAATGGCACTTCCAGAGAGGTTGTCAGAGTTTCTTGGTTGTAATGGGTTTCTGATGGCTAGTATTCCCTGGGGTTATAAATGTTAATGAAGCCTGGAGGTTAATAAACCTCCTTGGGCTGCCATAAGAAAATACCACAGATTGAGTGGCTGCAGCAACTAAAGTTAATTTTCTCATGGTTCTGGAAGCTGTACGTGCTGGCACAGTTGCTTTCTGATGAGGACTGTCTTCCTGGCTTGCAGATAGCCAACTGCCTCCTTACTTTGTCCTTACGTGGCCTTTCCTTTGGGTGTGCGCACTCCTGGTGTCTCTTCCTCATATGAAGACAACTCCTACTGGATTAGAGCCCACCATTATAACCTCATTTAACCTTAATCATCTCCTTAAAGGCTTTGCCTTCAAATACACTTACATTGCGGGGTAGGGCTCCAACAGAAAAATTTTGGTGGGGAGGGGCACAATGCAGTCCATAACAAAGCGCAAGTCTGGTATTAATATGTCTGTCTGGGCTGGGCACGGTGGCTCAAGCCTGTAATCCCAGCACTTTGGGAGGCCGAGTAGGGCGGAACAT
>NW_016813566.1:224481-228571 GCF_001698545.2 Rhinopithecus bieti | reverse complement strand
TAGAACATAGCAAGGTTTCTGTACAAAGTTACTAAAAATAAAGTTCCTTCATTTTCTTGAGATGTTTATATACAGCGTGTCTCTTGGGAGATGGTCAAAGAATAAGCACTTTCCTCTCTTGCAGAGTATGTTCAGTTCCAATTCATTCCAATTCCAATTAAAAAATTGACTTCTCTTTGTTGAGTGATTTTTTTAATACTGAATTTCTACTCAGAAAAGGGCATTGATAATTTTTTTACTTTCAAAGCAAGATATCATTTTCATTCCACAATGATGTAACTTTTAAAATGTGTATTGTAGTGATACCCATTCTTTGCAATTTTACTTAAAAGTAACACCAATTCTATATAGAAAAAATTTCAAAGGGAGATAAAGAAAATGAAATAAATCAAATGAAAAACTAAATTCCACCTATCAGGTAGAGCAAATGTTACACACACATACGCACACACATCTGCTACCCATTCTTATATTTTGTTTCAAGGTGGTCATGAATATCATTCTAGCTGTGGGATTCTAGCAGTGGGAAAAGTGTAGAAATAAGAAAAAGGTTTCATTTCCTTTGTAACATATTTCCAAGTCATGGTGTATTCTTAAAATTCCAACCCTGAGAATGAGTTAGTCGAAAACATCCCAGTTGCCCTCCTGGGTGAATGTTAATGAGAAGAACTGATCTTGCTGTCATATGTGTGTGTGTGCATTTCATGCTTATTTGCTTTTAGTTTTGGGTTTTTTGGTTGGCTTGGTTTTTGAGACAAGGTCTTGCTCTGTTGCCCAAGCTGTAGTGCAGTGGTGCAATCATGACTCACTGCAGCATCGACCTCCTGGGCTTAAGTGATCCTCCACCTCAGCCTCGAGAGTAGCTTGGGCTACAGGCACACACCACCACCTCTGGCTAATTCTTTTCATTTTTATTTTTTGTAGAGACGGTGTTTTGCTGTTTCCCAGGCTGCTCTTGAACTTCTGGGCTCAAGTGATCCACCTTCCTCAGCCTCCCAAAGTGCTCACAAGTGTGAGCCACTGCACCCAGCCTATTGGTTTATTTTACCTTTTATTGACTAATTTTAAATGTCTTATCTTTCATTGGTCAACTTTTCACTGTACGTCTCTATCAAAAACCATTTACTTATTTCTTGGCATGTTTTGCATGTTTAATTATGTGTGGAATTTAAAATTGTCCTTTCCCATACTTTGATTTTCTTAATATATATCTTTCTTTTTTCTTTTTTAACAGTTTAGAATGCTAGATAGTTTTGGACATTTTTGTTAACTCATCTTAATATCTTATGTTTAGCTTCTTTTGAATAACTATCAGTTTCACTTTGAATATCTTATGTTTTACCATACTGCCTTGTTAATTACTGATTAATCAATGTTAACTAAAATTTCAGTTTGCCTTTCTTTTTTAACTGGGCTCATAGTGTTGACGAAAAAGAGCCAAACTCTGTAAATTACTGAAGAGATTTATTCTGAGCCCAATATGAGTGGCACAGCCTCAAGAGGTCCTGAGAATATGTGCCCACGGTGCTTGGGTTGCAGGTTAGTTTTATTTTAGGAAGACAGAAGTTACAGGCAAAGGCATAAATTAATACATGTAATGTATACATTAGTTTGGCTAGGAAAGACAAGGAATCTCCAAGCAGGGGCTTCCAGGTCATAGGTGGATTCAAAGATTTCCTGATTGACAATTGGTTGAAAGAGTTAAAGCTTTGCCTAAAGAGTTGAAATCGGCCGGGCGCGGTGGCTCAAGCCTGTAATCCCAGCACTTTGGGAGGCCGAGACGGGCAGATCACGAGGTCAGGAGATCGAGACCATCCTGGCTAACACGGTGAAACCCCGAAAATACAAAAACTAGCTGGGCGAGGTGGCGGGCGCCTGTAGTCCCAGCTACTCGGGAGGCTGAGGCAGGAGAATGGCATAAACCCGGGAGGCGGAGCTTGCAGTGAGCTGAGATCCGGCCACTGCACTCCAGTCCGGGCGACAGAGCCAGACTCCACCTCAAAAAAAAAAAAAAGTTGAAATCAGCAGAGAGAAATGCTTGAGTTAAGGGGGTTGCAGAAGGCAAGGTTCTTGTTACATAGATGAAGTCTATGAGTAGCATGGTTCAGAGAGAATAGATGGTAAATGTCTGTCTTTCCAGGGCTTAAATGTCAGATTGTTAGTTAAATCTTTCAGGATCAGGAAAAGAAAGGGAAGGAGATTTCCTAAAAAATGCACATTTGTCCCACGAGCAATGGCTTTGCAGGGCTTTGCAGGGCCATTTCAAAATATCTCAAAGAAAATCTATTTTGGAATAAAGTACTTCGATTTCCTTCAGGGTCTGCAATCTGTCACGTGATGTTATACCAGAGTCAGGTTGGAATTTGGTATCTTATTGCCACAGAAGGGTCTGTTTTGTCAGTCTTACAAGCTCTGTTTCAGCCTTAGTTCTGCTGGATATAAGCTCCAAAGGGAACAGGTATGACAAGGCCTGTCTGACACTTCTCAGTCACGGCCTGAACTAGTTTTTCAGATTTTTTGGAGTGGGGAGATCCCCTTGGACAAGAGAAGACCGTCTATTCAGTTGATTGGGGATTTAGAATTTCATTTTTGCTTTACAGTAGCAATAGAACCTTAATGAAGACTCCACAGTCTGCAAAGTTACAACTTTAATTTGGACGTCTCTGGATTCATGCAAGTAGGTCCCAAGTGATAAAGGTCACGAAGAGAATAGCAGAGGAATTGGAGGTTGAGTGAAGGGCAGAATGAGTGACAGCATGAGAGCAGAAGAAAGGTAAAGGGGCAGGTGAGCAAGAAGCAAGATAAGAAGCAGAAGATGAGCAGCCAAAACAAAAGTGAGATTAAAAAAAACAGTGAGTAAGAAGTCCCAAAGACTGGCTAGATGGACCAAACCTTTCAGGGGAAGCTCTTCAGGGATGGACATGCTCATTAGAGAGAAAAAGTATCCTTAAAATGACCCCACATGGTAATCAGCTACTTAAGGTTTATACATATGGACTGCATATCATGCATGTAATTAAAATTGTGGGATGGAGGTGTTGCCAAGCGCACAAGTGCCAAAGTAACTAAGCAACCCACCTATCAATCAAAAGGCAGGCACTTGCTAGAGATTAGGCAGCCTTAGGAGAAGAAGATAAACAATCTCACAGAAGAATCCGAACTGTTAGGTTGGTGCAAAAGTAATTGTGGCTTTTGCCATTAAAAGTAAAGGCAAAACCCACCATCCAGTACAGCAAGCTGGGGCTGCTTTTATCTCGCAGAGGTCAGTCTGCTCTCCCTGTCCAGGAGTGGAATACTGTGCTGAATACACTTTTGCCGCTTTGCTTTCCTCTGTGTGTGTGTCAAGTCCAATTATTTGTTCGGGACACCAAGAGCCTGGAACTGTGCAGCACCATCTGGTAACATATGAACTGCTTGAATTTTCCCTCTCCCCTCTCTCTCTCTTTCTGTCTCTCTTTCTCTCCCTCTCTTCAACAGGCTCACATAGACATTCGCACATGCATAAGGTTGAAGGCAATACTGCGTGTCATAGACATTCTTTACCTGGTGAAGTTTCAGAATAATTGGTGGGTGGTAGCACTGCAGCCATGTGACCTGCCCAGTGCTGTGGATTTCGTGACCCTGGGAAGTGTCTGTGTTCCCATCTAGCAGCTTGGCGTGCTGTCTGTGCTGGAACGCTTTGTGAGTGATTACCATCTGCCGTACTTTCCATCCCACCTAAGTGAAAGTGATGCTTTCCCAACAGCAATTTATTCTTCAGAAACAGGCAATTAAACCCTCTAAGGCTCTCAGCGCCTTCAAAATGGAGTTTTAAACTAGATGTTAAGGACTGGTTTAATAATGACTTTTAGACAAAATTTGTTCATTCATCATCATTGATAACAAAGGATGCAGATAAAAATCAGGCAATCTTAGAATATCACAGAACGTCGCTGTTTTCTCAGTAGCTAACCCAATGTTTGGCACATACAACGCATGAAATAAATATTTTTAAGTTGACATTTAGAAGGCTAATTAACTGCTTAACATATTATGCTTGTTTTCACAAATCAGAGAAAAATCAAATTGTTATACAAATTAGAGCTACTAA
>NW_016813566.1:219480-222896 GCF_001698545.2 Rhinopithecus bieti | reverse complement strand
AAAAAAAAAAAAAAAAAAAATGCTGCTTGCAAAAATGACACTAATTAACACTGCTAGAAAAGTTTTATATTACAATGGTGTCGTTTATATATGTAGATATTTTTTATTTACAGTTTATATATTTTTTATGTCACTTTCATATACACAGACACAATCAGTCCCATTTGTCTTGTGCCTCAAGCAGGAAGCCTCAGAGCATGTAGTAAGAATTAAGGATAAAGTCTGTACTAGAAAGCATCAATTTCAATCAATTTAATTTAAATTTGGGGTTCACTGGTCACATTCCAGAAATAACTTATTTAACTGCCTGAAAACCTGCAGTGGAAGGAAGGAAAGACAAAAGGACATAAACTGCATTTATCCTACACATTCAAGTAATGTGTGAACACATTTATTTAAAGAGCTCATGAAGCAGCATCTTTATTTTGCTGAGAGCCATATCTTCAGTAGCAACAACCAAATGGTTGGCATTTAGTAGCGAATATATATGTGTTGAAAAGTTGACTAGTTTCAGGTATTAAACTCGTAACTTAAGTCATTGGCATAGTCTTAGTGTGATGACATTTTTATCCACAGTTGAGTGATACCAGAAGAACATAGTGGCATTTATTTTCCTTACCCATGTTATTAACTAATTAGATGAGTGAAAACTCTCTTGCAGCAATGCATGCAACAATCAAATTATAATGATTACAATCAAAATGTCATCAATCAAATTATAATGATTACAAGCACGTTTAATAAATCTCAGAAACTAGTTACTCTCACCTCCACCAACCATGTTACACAGAGCAGCTGTGTGGTTTATCTTAGAAAGGTTGAAGAACAAGGCCAGGTGCAGTGGCTCATGGCTGTAATCCCAACACTTTGGAAGATGCAGATGAGAAGACTGCTTGAGACAGGAGTTTGAGACCAGCCTGGACAACATGGCAAAACTCCATCTTCACAAAAAAATTTAAAAAATTATCTGGGTGTGGTGGAGCACACCTGTAGTCCCAACTGTATGGGAGGCTGAGGTGGGAGGATTGCTTGAGCCCAGGAGCTTGAGGCTACAGTGAGCCATGATTGTGCCACTGCACTCCAGCCTGGGCAACAGAGTGAGACCCAGGAAGAAAGAAAGAAAGAAAGAAAGAAAGAAAGAAAAGAAAGAAAAGAAAGAAAAGAAAGAAAAGAAAGAAAAGAAAGGAAAGAAAGGAAAGAAAGGAAAGAAAGGAAAGAAAGGAAAGAAAGGAAAGAAAAGGAAGAAAAGGAAGAGAAAGGAAAGGAAGAGAAAGGAAGAGAGAGGAAGAGAGAGGAAGAGAAAGGGAGGAAGAGAGAGGAAAGAAAGAGAGAAAGAAAGAAAGAAAGAAAGAAAGAAAGAAAGAAAGAAAGAACGAAAGAAAGAAAGAGAAAGAAAGAGAAAGAAAAAAGAAAGCAAGAAAGAAAGCAAGAAAGCAAGAAAGCAAGAAAGCAAGAAAGCAAGAAAGAAAGAAAGGAAGGAAGGAAGGAAGGAAGGAAGGAAGGAAGGAAGGAAGGAAGGAGAGAGAAAAGGAAAAGTCAGGGAAGGAAGAAAGAAAAGAAAGAAAGAAAAAAAAAGTTTGAAGAATATGGAAGAAAAAACACAAACTACCAAACATTCTGCACATTTGTTCAGGGTGTCACAGAGCTGAAACGTAGAGAGAATTCACGGAATATACACTTTCAAGAATACAATTGCTTCCCACAGAGATTTGTTCCTTTACCAAATGTGATGGATTCTGGTGCTAAATGTCAAAGCAGTGGTTGTTGTTGTGTTTAATGGCCCCACTTGGGGTGTAATGTATTGAGGGAATTCTTTCCAACACAAAAATATACATAGCTGGTTGACTGTCAACTTCAAAATTTGTATTTTCAATCTTGCTCCTTTGTAGGATTTGTTTAGATTCCATTTGTACCAGCTGGGGCAAGATAAAAGAATATTTTTGCTTAAAACTGATTAGAAATTTCATTTTCTCTGAGGAATATGTGAAATTTCTGTCAAGCAGAGCTATTTCATTGAATCTGTTATCCCAGTGGATTTCTCAGAGAAAAGTGTGTGGTCTCTACAGTATAGAAAAGCAAAATCAAAAAGATGCTGCAGAATTCACAGTAGCCTTTTACATGAAAAGTGACATGTTTCATCAAAAAACCCCACTGAGACAGGAGCGTTCCCGTGACCCCCTCACGGGATGGACTTGGGATAGGGATGTGGTTCATTTACTCCCCCTTGTGGGAGGGGAGCAGGCAGGTGAGCGGGTGCAGGAGCTGGGGTGAGTGATTTTGGGTTCTGGCCCCAAGGCAGGGTCTAGGAGTGTGTTACAGTTAATGTTCTTTTAGCAGTTGCTGTCCACAGCCAGCTAAGTGTTAACTAGATCAGTGGAGAGTCAGGGTGACAGCCTTTTACACCCTGCTCTCTTGGTACCCGGGTCCTTGTCCCGCCTGCAGGAAGAATCAGGTCACATGGATTTGAAGGATGATGAATGCAGAGGTTTTTTTAAGCAGTGGAGGTGGCTCTCAGCAGAAGGGGAACTGGAAAGGGGAGGGTGTGGGAAGAAGGTGATTTTTCTCAGAAGCCTGGCCATCTCCGGGCAAGCTTCTCGCTGAAGTCGTGCCGTCTGAACTTAAGCTGCATCGATCCAACCTGTAGTCTCGGACGCTCAGTTGCTTTTTTTCCTTTTGACATGTGCCACTTGTCTCTCTGCCAGCTGAGGTCTGGAGTTTATAGGGGCACAGGACAGGGAGGGAGAGTGGGCCAAAAAAGTAACATTTCGGCAGAAAAACAGGGATAACTGTTCTCATTTAGGGCCACAGTTTCCAGGGGTGGGACCTTTGCCAGGGATCCACCCTCTTCTACACAGAATTTCCCTACTTCCTGTCTGTATCACCATGACTAGCATCACATAGGAATCATTTCCAGGAAGTTCTCACACGGAAGTAATAATCCATAATTTAAAAGGTGTATGGGGCCCGGGGCAGGCACGGTGGCTCATGTCTGTAATCCCAGCACTTTGAGAAGCTGTGGTAGGTAGATCACTTGAGGCCAAGAGTTTGAGACCAGCCTGACCAACATGGTGGAACCCCATCTCTACTAAAAATACAAAACTTACCTGGGTGTGGTGGCGGGTGCCTATAAACTCAGCTACTCAGGTGGCTAAGGTAGGAGAATGACTCGAATCCAGGAGGCGGAGATTGCAGTGAGCCAAGATCATGCCACTGCACTCCAGCTTGGCAATAGAGCAAGACTCTGACTCAAAAAAACAAAACAAAACAAAACAAAACTTATTGGTCTGGGCACCATGGGTCACACCTGTAATCCCAGCACTTTTGGAGGTCCTGACAGGTGGATTACTTGAGCACAGGAGTTCAAGACCAGCCTGGGCAACACAGTGAGACCTATTAATTTTTTTTTTTTTTTTTTT
>NW_016813566.1:207690-218057 GCF_001698545.2 Rhinopithecus bieti | reverse complement strand
AATTTTAATGCAATTCATATACATTAAAGTCATTTTTTTTTTACATTTGACTCATTCACACCTTTCCCTCTCCTTGCTTCATACTATACATCTAAAAGTTAACTGCTTATAGAGGCATCTTTGCTCTGCTATACCCTGAGTTATTTTTCCACGACTGGTACTGTCCAACACAGCTATTTGAAATAATGCAAATGTTCTATTCTTGGCTGTCCAAAATGGTAGCCACTAGCCATGTATGGCTACAGAGCACTTGAAATTTAACAATTATAACTCAGATACTGAATGGTTAATCATTATTCATTTTAATTAAAGTAGTCACATACGGTTAATGACCAATGTAAACCAAAAATAAAATTCTAAGGACCCCAAACCATCTAATGGGCTTCCTCCTCAGCTAAGGCACTCTTAACCTGAAAGATTTGTTCAGACTATGATGGAAAGTGGGAGTCGAATATGCCTCATTGTATCTCTCTGGCATTAACATCAACAGACCTTAAGTCTGGTAAGAAGCATTTACAATCTATTCTTTCTGAAGCCTGCTACTTGGAGGCTTCATCTGCGTAACAAAACTTTGGACTCCATAACCTCTTATCGCCATGCAGACAATAAGACATTTCCTTTCTATTGATCCCAGGTCTTTGGATAAACTCAGCCAATTGTCAACCAGAAAAATTTAAATCTACCTATAATCTGGAAGCACCCCCCTGCCCGCCTTGCTTCAGGTTGTCCTGCCTTTCTGGACTGAACCATTGTCTTTCTTAAATGTATTTGATTGAGGTCTCATGTCTCCCTAAAATGTATAAAACCAAGCTGCACCCTGACCACCTTGGGCACACGTTCTCAGGACCTCCTGAGGGCTGTATCATGGGCCATGGTCACTCGTATTTGGCTCAGAATAAATCTCTTCAAATATTTTACAGAGTTGGACTCTTTTTGTCAACACCACCATACTGGGCAGTCCAAGTCTTGCCAAGACCCTCCTCCATTTCTTTACTCAATGTTGTTTTTATCAGGAATGGCACTGTTACAGTCTTGGCAGTGTACCACATTGTAGCAGTCTCTCATTGGGAGGTATCACCCAGAGTTCTTTGTCTCATGACTAAGAAAATTAAGGAGCATGGACACAAAGGACGATGTTGGAGTGAAAGTTTAATAAGCAAAAGAAGAACACTCTCTGCTGCCGAGAGGGGACCTGGAAGAGGGTTGCCGTTTTTACAATTGAATGCAAAGGCTTTTATAAGAAACCAGTGAGGTCTGGGTGTCTCATTTCCACAAGGCACATATTTCTGGTAGCTCTACCCCATTCTCCTAATGCACACACGAACCCTTAACTTGAGTTACTCCATAATGTTTTGTTCTATTTACTGGGCATGTGTCAGGAGATGGAAATTTTCATTGCATGCATGTCTGGGCAAGTCATCTGTGTAGCCTTTTTTATCTGTGTGGCTGCGGGCAGGTCTTGGGCAAGCCCTGCTGTGCAACTTCCCTTATCTCTGCCTGCAGGCTGTTCTTTTGTTTCAAAGGATTCAATGGGAAGACCCACCCTAACTGCCTGCCTGACTGTTTTCTTCCTTTCTCCTCTCTTACCACCTTTTTCACTACTTCACCTACCCAAATAGAACTTATCTTTAAAGATTCCATAGTCGACATCCCCTGCTCCCTGTTTATTTTTTCCTTTGTAGCTCCAAATGTTGTTCCTTTCCATCATTTGACTCTCCTGGATACTCAATTTTTAATCACATTTCCTTTCTGCCTTACATATAACTTACATCCTCTTCTCCCTTCTGTACATTGGTTTAGAAAAGGAAGTTTTGAGTACAAATGATAATACTTGTGTCTTCGTAGTGAATTAGAAAAATATATAATTACTTTTTAACGATGAAGGCACGAGATCCTTGGTGAGACTGCTTGGATTGAGATATCAGAATAACCATTTACTAGTTATGTAACCATACAATGGGCTCGCCTTGTCCCCTGTCTAGACACAGCCCATTTATCAAGACAAGGAAATTGCAGTGGAGAAGGAGTAATTCATGCAGAGCTGGCTGTGCGTGAGACCCGAGTTTTATTATTACTCAAATCAGTCTCCCTGAGCATTCAGCGGTCAGAGGGGTTTTTTTGTTTGTTTGTTTGTGTTTCCTTTCCTTTTTTTTTTTTTGAGACAGAGTCTCACTTTGTCATCCCTGCTGGAGTGCGGTGGCACAATCTCGGCTCACTGCAACCTCTGTCTCCCAGGTTCAAGCAATTCTTGTGCCTCAGCATCCCAGATAACTGGGATTACAAGTGAGTACCACCAAGCCTAATTTTTTCTTTTCTTTTCTTTTCTTTTCTTTTTTGTTGTTGTTGTTGTTGTTGTATTTTTAGTAGAGACAGGGTTTCGCCATGTTGGCCAGGCTGGTCTTGAACTCCTGACCTCAAGTGATCAGCCCGCCTCAACCTCTCAAAGTGTTGAGATTACAGGCATGAGCCACTGCATCCAGCCAGGACCAGAGTTTTAAGGATGATTTTGCAGGTGGGGGCTCCAGAAGTGGGGAGTGCTAATTGGTTGAGTTGGAGATGGAATCATAGGGGGTTGAAGTGAGATTTTCTTGCTGTTTTCTGTTCCTGGGTGGGATGGCAGAACTGGTTGAGCCAGATGACCTGTCTGGGTGGTGACACCTGATCCATCCAGTGCAGGGTCTGCCAAATATCTCAGTCACTGATCTTAGGTTTCACAACAGTGATGGGATCCCGAGGAGCAATTTGAGGAAGTTCAGACTCTTGCAGCCAGAGGCTATATGACCTCCAAACTATAATTTCTAATCTCGTAGCTAATTTGTTAATCCTACAAAGGCAGACTGGTGCCAGGCACGAAGTGTTTTTTGTTCAGGAAAGGGCTATTACCAATTTTATTTCAGAGTCAAACCATAAACTGAATTCCTTCCCAAGGCTAGATCGGCCTACACCCAGGAATGAAGAAGGACAGTTTAAAGATTAGAAGCAAGATGGAGCTGGTTAGGTCTGGCCTCTTTCACTGTCATCATTTCTTCAGTTATAATTTTTGCAAAGGTGGTTTCAGTGAGATGAAAATTAAATGCTGTAAGCCTCAACTTTCTCATCCATGAATTGAAGTAACACCAGTGCCACAGTAGTTTATAGATAGTTATTAAGTGAACAGGGCTGAGGACTTAAGGACTGTTTCAGTTCATCACTATATAAAATGTAAACAAATAAGAGCCAAGCTGAACATTGATTGTGATACTTTTTCTAATGGAGCAAAATGTAATAGAAGCAGGATTTACTTGAATCCATTAAAATGCATAATTATAAAACATATCATAATGATTTGTGCCATAATATTATGCCACAGGTCCCATTTAAAACATTGTTATATTAGCTTAGGGACAACATCTGTCTTTGCATTTGGTAGTAAGAACTAAGCCTCTTCATTTTTTGCATAACTGACAAAAAATCCTAATGTTCTGAATGTCAGTATGTAAACGTGGCAGTAGGAAAAGTAAACACATATTCAACCATGCAGTTCTGCCTCAAACTAGATAGATTTTGTAATAAACACATTACAAATGATGGGGAGAAATAAAAGGGCTCACTTAAACCGACATCAAAATTCACCCCTTCTCACACGGTTTAATTTATCGAGTATCTAAAATACCCTGGGATGACCCTATAATTAAGCCTATTGTACGCAAAATGGCTAATATTGTTGCATTTCAAAGATTGTCATGGAACAGGGCTATCTATTCCCTTGTTAGCTAGAATAGCGGGTTTGATTGTAACTGTCAGGATACTGCTTACAGAATTGAGCAATCATTATAGAAGCATTCGTAAGTATTCCCCAAACTAAAAGCATTTAGCATTGTTATTGAGTTATATTGTGCAGGCAAAATAGCTTTTCAGAATCATATTTGTTGGTTATAGCTTTGAGCTACGATTTCATTATGCAGCTGGATAGTTTTTTGGTCATTATGTTTCAGTTCTCTTTTGTCTTTGGAGTGAAAATATTAAGAAACTATAATAAAGAGGCAAATATGCAGTGGGAACTTCTAGATTACAATTATATAATTATATGTATTATATATGAAAGGATAAAATGTGCTTCTATTATAATATGAGAGGATGCATGATTAAAAAATGGGAATTTTATCTTTCTCTTTAGATTGTTCAAAGTCAATGTCTGAGTTTATCAGAAATAGAGATATATAATACTTTGTAGCTTACAGCCCATACATTTAATTTTAGCCAGGAATGAAGAGGTAGGAAGAACAAACCATAAATGAACCAAAGGAGAGAATTTATGTTGGCCAAGGCAATGATCTGAGTGCCTGTTTCTCTTTTGGTAGAATGGCACAATGTCGGAAGTATTTGTCAAAGAATAAAAAAAAGTTAGCTTAGAAAACTTACTGAATAAAGATAATTTAATAAATAGAATTAGATATTTCCAAAACCAAATCCCAAGCCAAATATGTGTCTATAGAGAGAGGAATTCTAATCTGAATGCCTCACTTCTCAGGATCTACAAAAGCCCCAGTTCTCAGACAATGTTAGAACTGAGAGGCACTTCGTGGTGTTTAAGCAAACTGAATATGGCCTGAGAAGGACTCCGTATTTCTATATCTGAGTCCTTGTGGATGAACTGCAACCTAACTTAATAGGTAGACAAGATTGAAAACCTAACATAGAAGTATGCACCTGTAACGATAGCTCAGTGTTGGCCAATCCCAGAGGCGGTACTTCAACCACTCATAGACTGCTGAGTATTCAAACTGTGTTAACACAAGGCAAACACCAACCAGTAACCAATCCAGTTGCTCTGTACCACACTTCTGATTCCTGTAGGTAACTTTACTTTTTTTGTTGATAAATTTGTTCTGACCACAAGGCACCCCTGGAGTCTCTCTGAATCTGCTGCAATTCTGGGGGCTGCCAGATTTGTGAATCCTTCATTGCTCAATTAACCTCCTTGAAATTTAATTTGGCTGAAGTTTTAATTTTAACAGTGGATTGACCGGCTGAGTGGTCCTTGTCTTTGTTTGAGCCAGACATAACATTGAGACTGAGCAAAGCTGTGATCATCTCCCTGAAAAAATTCATACATGCACTTCTGGATCATCAAAGGGTCCCTTTGAAGACAATTCATGGGGTGGCATCCAACAATTAAGTCAATCTACCAACTTGTTTGAGAATTCAGGAATCCAAATGCCGGGAAGATGAGCTGTGTACCAACTGACTATCACTCAGCGACAATGCCAGAGTCTGATCTCCTCTGTTTTTACTGTAATGAAGTCCATGATGCGGCACTACCTCCTTTCATTATAATGTTTTCATTAATAATTTGGAAAATATTCTCATGGTAACCTATAGAAGTTGTAGAAGAGCTCTCTTATTTTTTTCTCTTCTCTCTTCCCCACATCTGGCCAGGTTATACATCATTGCCTCTCAGCACAAGAGATGGATCTCTGGAATTTGGAGGATTATTTTATTTTATTTATTTTTTATAATTACAGTTATTTTGAAGAGCGGGCATACTCTGTCGTAGATTTATGTTGGGAATGTGGGTGTCCTGCAGGTGCCTTTGTCCTTTTCGTTGTTCTGTGTTGTTTTCAGAGGAAATATTGGGAAATGTACTGAACCGTCTCTCTTTGGTAAACAGTGAATCAGTTGTTGTTGCTGCTTTGATGGTGGTATTAGGAAGTATGCATCTTAATTGCTAAGCTTTCAACTTTACATTTTATTTGGATGCTGTTTTATTTGTATTGACTAGTGGAGATAGACTTTGCCCTGAAAATTAACTAAGTATTGATTTTTATGCAAGTTTCACTGATATTTTAAAGAGTAGATCTGTTTATAGAGGGCTTATTGCTGGAAGTTCAACACTAGCTTTGTTTCGTTTATTGCTTTTTAAAAGTAATATTTGATTTATTCAAACATATCTGGCATTTATTAAGTCAGAAAACAAATATTTAAATTAACTCTTGGAGAATCTATCTGCTTATCCATCTCTAGCTATCAGGTATCCATCATCCATCCATCTATCAATCAATCAATCATCTATCTTTCCAATCTATGGGCCTATCTGTCTATCCATCTATCTATCTCATCTATCTGCATCACCTGTCATCATCTCTAACATCTATTTATTTATCTATCTAAATAATCATTTTTTCTGAAGCATTTAAAAATAATTTATAAAAGTAATGCTTTTATCCCTAAGAAGGTCAATAGATATCTTTCTCATTTTATACAAATGCGTGATAATTTATGATGTATATATGCGCTTTTTAATAAACACAATCTCTTATAGTCATTTATACAACTTTCTATATTTTGCAGTTACAGACCATGTAGAAATATGCAACTTTGTAAATATGTATATTTGCATTCATGAGGGTATGTTTTCAGTGGTCATTTCCCGGAAGTGAGACTGTTGGTCAAAGGGTAAAAATATATGTAGCTCTGGTACAAGTTGTCAAATCCTCTTCCATAAACATTGCCCCTTTTAAATTATTACTCTCTGTGTATGTGTGAGACATATTCCAGTAGCCTCATCACCAGAATGTGATGTCAAACTTTTATAATTTTGCTGATTTAATAATTGAGAAATGGTATCTACTATGTATCCATAATCTATCTATCTATCTATCTATCTATCTATCTATCTATCTATCCATCCATCCATCATCTAATTGCATTTGTACTTTGCGTCACTTTTAAAGCATTCCTACATATCCAGGTTTTAGAAAAATTATTCATTTTATTGATAAAATTATACACTTTCAAATTTTTTCCACATAGACCCGTAATTCATTTGGATTTTATTTTTGTGCATTATGTGGGGCAGGGAATCTATTTTATTTCAGTTTCCCAAAAGTGTATATAAAGAAGTCCCTATTGACTGGCAATATCATTGTTTTATTTGTTGAATTTCCATGTGTAGTTGGGTGTATTTCTGAACTTTTTATTCTGTTGAACTTGTCTGTCACTCCATATTTGGATACTATTAATATTTTACTTAAACAGGGTTGTCAATATGTTTCAATACACGGTAGGGCTTGTCTCCTTACATAGAACTGCTTGTCAGGTCTTCCATGGCTCTGTTTAGCACATCAGAACTCTACAGGTTCTGATAAGCATTCCCTTTTTCTTTACTGCCAAGGTTGGTTAAAACGTAATAACCTTGCTGGTGCAAATCCGAGGGTGCAAATTGCCCAAAGGTGTGAAGAAGTACAATCTTCTTTAGAAATAGTCTTTTCATTAAACCTTCTTGTTTAAAACTTTTGAGCAGATCTGTCTGCAGCTAGGATCTTGCTACCCTGCCCCTCCCCAGGGCCATGGTGGTTACTGTACCTTCTTTTCTCTTAGAAAATTATCTCCTAGGGCCAATACCTAGGCCAGTTACCCATTTGCTGCTGACTGAAGCCTTTGGTTAGAGCAGTGTGTTTTCTCAATATCATTTATGTGGCTCTTTGCTTTGCTTTTTTTTCTGTTGGCATTAGGCAACTTCTTTGCAAAAGCCATAAAGTTCCCATGTTGATTACTTTAGCTGACTTGGCTCAACTAAATCCACAAAGTGGTTTTCTGTTGAGGAATGCTGCATTATTTATATGTGTAAAAAGAGAGATCTGATGGGAAATTGACATCAATCAATGTGGCGTAGCTTTTCTATCACCTTTTAATTGATAAAAAATTATATATATTTATGAGGTACAATATGATGTTTTTATAATATGTATGCATTGTGGAATGATGAAATTGAGCTAGTTATCATATGCATTACTTCACATTCTTATCATACTTTTGTGTTGAGAACAGTTAAAGTCTACTCTCTTAACAATTTTCAAGTGTACAAAACATAGTTATTAATTCTAATTATCATGTTGTACAGTATACCTCTTGAATGTATTCCCTCAGTCTAATTGAAACTTTCTGTCCTTTGGCCAACATTTCCTCAATCCTCTAACCCCCACCCCCTCACTCCTGGTAACCACCATTCTATGTTTTGGGTTTTTTTTTTTTTTTCCTTAATTTCAATTCTCTTTCCCTTTTTAGTTCCATCAAGAAGACAGTCATAGCAATATACCAAATTCAGCCTCCAGGGAATATACAAACTCACGTATACTTGGCATCATCCTTATACTTTTATATTTGTGTATCCTTATGTGATTGGTAACCAACAGCCTGATTCAGAAATTTAAAGAAAATAAAACTCTAAAACAGCTCTAATGTAAAGCATTTCCTGCTTTGGTGGAAAGATGGCAAAATGTTTTCTGGGTTAAAAATAACAGGTCACGTGTAAGCTGTGACTTAATAATAGCTTCTTAGAAAATGGCAGGTCTTTGTTTTGTTTTGCAGGCAGTCCTTTCTAAAGTCTGTGGTCAAATCACAAGCTGTCCGTTCAGCACAGCTGATCAGTTCTAGACTCATCTCCGACACTGACCTTCGCTAACGAAGCGTGGTGTCATTGCCTCTTTGCAACCATACTAGCTTCGGGCTAAGCTGAGGCACATAATTGACAGTTATTTTTTGAAAAGGAAAGCAGTGGCCCGGCTTCTTTGTATTTTTTAGAAGACTATAATAAGATACTCAGGCAGTTTTTTAGGAAGGAAGGGCTCTGATAAAATGCCTTCATGTTTAATTTGGAAATGCTCTTTTTCTGAACACCTTCTATACCTAACTGAAAACAGCTGCGCTGAGGTTTACTGGATTCCTTCAGTCTTCCTGTTACCAGAAAGAGGTCCCGATCCAGACCCCAACAGAGGGTTCTTGGATCTGGCACAAGAAAGAATTCAGGGTAAGTCCACAGAGTAAAGTGAAAGCAAGTTTATTAAGAAAGTAGAGGAATAAAAGAATGGCTACTCCACAGACAGAGCAGCCCCAAGGGCTGCTGGTTGCCCATTTTTATGGTTATTTCTGGATGATATGCTAAACAGGGGGTGGATTATTCCTGCCTCCCCGTTTTAGACCAAATAGGGTAACTTCCTGACCTTGCCATGGCATTTGTAAACTGTCATGGTGCTGGTGGTGTAGTACCATGTGTAGCAGTGAGGACGACCAGAGGTCACTCTTGTCACCATCTTGGTTTTGGTGAATTTCGGCTGGCTTCTGTACTGCAAACTGCAAGCTCTTTATGACTTGTATCTTGTGCCAGCCTCCTATATCATCCTGTGACTTAAAATGCCTTAACCATCTGGGAATGCAGCCCAGTAGGTCTCAGCCTTATTTTACCCAGCCCCTATTCAAAATGAAGTTGCTCTGGTTCACATGCCTCTGACATTCTCAAGAGTTGCTGGTTGAGGACCAAACAAACAAAAACCACTTCTCTATATAGAACACTAAAGATTATTTTAATTTTCTTTAAAATTAAAGCAAGTATTAGCTCAGAGCATCGTGAGTATTTGTTCTATAACCTTATTAATAGTGCTAAAATTCCCATTATGGTCATATTGTTTTAGTGTCATTATTAAAAATAGAGTGGAAGCCCATTGACTCTTATTATTCTATTCAGCCAAGTAAATTGCATGGGGTATCATATCTCCTGAAAATATTTGCTTAGAGCAAGAATTGACTAATTTTTCTGGAAACACTTTTTTTTTTTCTGGAAAGAGACAGATATTCAATCTTTTAGGCTTTGTGTACCTTGTCAATGATGCCCCAGAGACCAAAAGCAACCACAGACAATATGTCAATGAATGGATATGGCTGTGTTTCAATAATTTCTTTTTCTTCTTTTTTTTCCTCTGTAGAGATGGGGTCTTGTTATGTTGCCCAGGCTGGTCTCAAATTCCTGGCCTTAAGGGATCTTCCTGCCTCTGCCTCCCAAAGTGTTGGGATTACAGGTGTGAGCCACCATGCCAAGACCTAATAATGTTTTATTTTTAGATACTGAAATTTGAATCTCATATAATTTTGCATGTCATGAAATACAGTACTTTTGAACTTTTTTCAACCATTTGAAAATGCAAAAGAAAGAGAACACTTTTACACTGTTGGTGGGAATGTAAACTAGTACAACCACTATGGAAAACAGTGTGAGATTCCTTAAAGAACTAAAAATTGATCTGTCATTTGATCCAGCAATCCCACTCCTAGGTATCTACCCAGAATAAAATAAGTCATTATATGAAAAAGATACGCTATGAGGATGCAAAGGCAGAAGAATGATGCAATGGACTTTGGGGACCTGGGGAAAGGGTGGAAGGCAGGTGAGAGACAAAAGACTACAAATTGGGTATAGTGTATACTGCTCGGGTGACAGGTGCACCAAAATCTCAGAAATCACCATTAAAGAACTTATTCGTTTAACCAAACACTACCTGTTCCCCCAAACTTATTGAAATTTTAAAAAGTAAAAAAAAGAAAAAAAAAAAAAG
>NW_016813566.1:203119-206138 GCF_001698545.2 Rhinopithecus bieti | reverse complement strand
TTTTTTTTTTCAAATTTTTTTGAGACAAGATTTTGCTCTGTTGCTTAAGCTGGAGGGCAGTCGCATGAACCTAGATCACTACAGCCTTGAACTCCTGGGTTCAAGCAATCCTCCTGTCTCAGCCTCCTGTGTAGCTCACTACTTGCCCAGCTTTTGAGAAAACTAAAGCCATAGGTAAGAACATTTTTTAATGTTACAAAGTGTTAAAGGAGAAAGGTAGTGATCAGGTTTGGCTCTGTGTTCCCACCCAAATCTCATCTTGAACTGTAGTTCCCGTAATCCCCACGTATCATAGGAAGGACCTGGTTGGAGGTGATTGAATCATGGGGGAGTTTACCTCCATGCTGTTCTCGTGATAGTGAGTGAGTTTTCACGACATCTGATGGTTTTATAAGGGGCTTTTCCTTCGCTTCACTCTGCATTTTTCCTTGCTGCTGCCATGTGAAGGATGTGTTTACTTCTCCTTCCGCCATGATTGTAAGTTTCCTCAGGCCTCCGCAGCCCTGTGTAACTGTGAGTCAATTAAACCTCTTTCCTTATAAATTACCCAGTCTCGGGTATGTCTTTATTAGCAGCATGAGAATGGACTAATACAGATAACTACTCAATAAACTGATACTAAGCTTTATGAACTAAAATTTTAAGAAGAAAATATTACTTAGCAAGCTCCTTTATTATAAGTTTACGCTATGAATAAGAAGAAAGAAAAAAAGAAAGAAAAGAAAGAAGACAGAAAGACCAACGAAAGAAAGAAAGAAAGAAAGAAAGGAAAGAAAGAAAGAAAGAAAGAAAGAAAGAAAGAAAGAAAGAAAGAAAGAAAGAAAGAAAGAAAAGTAGAAAAAAGAAAGAAAAGAGGAAGGAAGGCAGGCAGGATGGGAGAGAGAAAGGAAGGAAGGAAGAGAGAGAAACAAAGGAACGTTCATTCTGATATACATATATGTATTTAGATATGTGTGTATATGTATATACACATGTCTATATGGATATGGGTAAAGTGGAATGAAAAGATACAAATATTGCACCATCTTTTTTTCCCTTTGTTCCCTTTGTATGCACTTAATTTAGTCACATCACCTGCATTAATAATTGTGAGCTTACAACTTTCAAAAGGAAATGAAGACTGAAATGATGCTCTATGCACTGAAGGAAAATAAAGCTACCTGTCATGTGAGTGCACTGAGATACACACCCTCCCTGGGTGGATGGCATCCAGATCTCTACTTGTCACTTTCCTTCAAATTAGCTTTAGAATGAGCCATACATTCTCCGAATCTGTTTCCATTTGATCTATTAATGTTCCTTCAAAGGAGTTTCTGGTCATAGAGGTAGCATATGTGCATCAGAGCAAGCATTGGCTGATGTGTGTGATGATTTAAGAAACGTTTGTTGTATATATTTAAGGTGTACAGTATGATACTTTGATATATTTACATATAGTGAAATGACTGCTACAGTCATGCACATTAACATGTACATCTCTTTGTATACATACTTTTTATGTGGTAAGAGCACCTAAAATCTTCTGCCTTGGCAAACTTACCATATACAATACAATATTATTATCTATATCATTCCCTTTCACATTGGTTCTCTGGACCTACTCATCCTATAGCACTCCACCTTGGTACTTTGACCATCATCTTCCCATCCTTCCCACCCGGGGTGACCACCATTCTATTCTATTTCCATGTATTTGACTTTTCTAAACACCACATAGAAGACAGATCATGTGGTATTCGTCTTTCTGCACTTGGCTTATTGCACTTAACATAGTAAACTCTAGGGTCCTTCATATTGTTGCCAATGACAGGATTTCCTTTTAAAAGGATGAATTATTCACATATATAATTATATATCAATATTGTATATCTTAGACATATAAGTGTTAGCTCCTCAAATATTCAGTACTAAAACGCAGATCTCATATCCCCTATCTTTTCTTTGGCCTTAAAAGGTGGAATCCACTGGCCTGGTGGTTCATGCCTATAATCCTAGCATTTTGGGAGGCCGAGGCAGGAGGATTTATTGAGGCCAGGAAATCAAGACTAGCCTGGGAAACATAGCAAAAACCCCTTCTCTACAAAAAAAATTTAAAAATTAGCCAGGAGTATTGCTGTGTTGCCTGTAGTCCCAGCTACTCAGGAGGCTGAGGTGGGAGAATCACTTGAGCCCAGGAGGATGAGGCTGCAGTGAGCTATGATCACACCACTGCACTCCAGCCTAAGCAACAGAGTGACACCCTGTCTCTAAAATATAGATAAATGAATGAATGTGGAATCCTTCAATGGATCCTCACATAACACTATTGTGAGTCCTTCGAACCTCAGGGAAACTTTTTTCTGGATTTGCCATAGGTTTTCAATGTGTGTCTTAAAATGTGGCCATCAGAAATAAATGCATCACCCTGGGCATGATCTAATCAGAATCTGAGATGGTAATCTTTCTCTTGACAGCATGCATCTATTAAATGGAGTTAATAAACTGTCAAACTAGGAGTCCTCAATGCTGCCTTTAAAAAATGAAATTTAAAACTTTATGCTTTCCCTGTTCAGTTTCATCATATTTTGACTAGTCATTTTCATTTTCTCTACAACGTAAAATATTACTCCAAACCATGTAAGATGAACATGTCTTTATGTCTTCATCTAAGCTCTGGACAATCATGTCAAACAGGGAAAATCCAGAGAAGACGTGTTTTCAGTGTAGCCCTAAGGAACTTCCAATGGCTTAAAAATAAGCCATAAAGAATCTCTCCTCATCACTTCCTAAGGACTGTCACTCAAGCAGCTACAAAATAATGTGCTCATATTGTTATCCACCTCAAAACTTTTCATATTCCCCAAAATAATATTACCAGAAATGTTGCCAGACATCTTGTAGGAATTTCAATAGATAATGTTTTGAGTATTTCTCTCATTATTTTCTATGAGTTCAAGTATAAATTTATAATATATGTTTATTTTTTGTTATTGGATTATAGAAGAAACAAGCTTCTGGTTTTATGATATCATGAAAACAC
>NW_016813566.1:194074-201048 GCF_001698545.2 Rhinopithecus bieti | reverse complement strand
AGAATGATGGTTTCCAGCTGCATCCATGTCCCTACAAAGGACACGAACTCATCCTTTTTTATGGCTGCATAGTATTCCATGGTGTATATGTGCCACATTTTCTTAATCCAGTCTGTCACTGATGGACATTTGGGTTGATTCCAAGTCTTTGCTATTGTGAATAGTGCCGCAATAAACATACGTGTGCATGTGTCTTTATAGCAGCATGATTTATAATCCTTTGGGTATATACCCAGTAATGGGATGGCTGGGTCATTATAGCTTCTTAAGTTGAGAAACTGAGTTTCTTAATATATCACATTTCATCTTGATCTGATTTGGCTGTGTCCCCACCCAAAACTCATCTTGAATTGTAGTAGGAGTTAATTGAATCATGGGGGCGATTTCCCCCACACTGTTTTCACAGTAGTGAATAAGTTTCATGAGATTTGAAGATTTTAGAAGGGAAATCCCTTCACTTGGCTCTCATTCTCTCTTGTCTGCCACCAGGTAAGACGTGCCTTTCGCCTGCTGCCTTGATTGTGAGGCCTCCCCAGCCACGTGGAACTGTGAGTCCATTAAACCTCTTTTTCTTTATAAATTACCCAGTCTCAGGTATGTCTCTATTAGCAGTGTGAAAACAGACCAGTACACTTATCTTTTAGGATGTGTATGCGATGTTATCCAAGTGTGTTCGTCATTGCTTCAGGTCCATCCCACAAACTGTCATATACTGTGTTTTATTTACCCCACATCTAATGGAAAAAGTTATTCACCATGCATATATCAATAAAATGAAATTCGTCTAGACTAATTAAGGGCTATATAAATATATATTATATAGATATACATAAATATTCATTTAAATACATAAATGTTCAAATAAATCATTTGTGTAGCACAGATATAAAACATAAATGATTTATTCATATTAATATGTTTGTGTATAAATGAACAAATATTTGAATGTATACTTTTTACTAAATATTTTATAAGCACAACCACAATAGAAAATATACACTTGACTTATACTTATGTATAGTAACTCCCACAAGTCAAGGGTGGGACCAGGTGGAGATATATATATACACACACAAACACACACACACACATATATATGCCACATATATATTTCCTATTGTATCTATATTTATTTGTAAACTATTTGCCTATCTTGAGCACTTTCATGGGCAAGTATACACATACAACAAATTACACACATATACACCCATGACCACATCATTCTACACGTAGGTGTTTACCCGAGAAAAATAAAAAATATACATCCCAGAGTGGACACACACATGAATTATCATTCCAACTTGTTTCGTACAGGCCCTAAGGTAAAAGCAGCCAAATGCCCTTTAATAGGAGAATAGACAGTTACACTGCAATGGTTTTCATATGATGAAATGCTGTTCAATAATTAAAATGTTTTTAAAAAGGTAGTAGGCACAACCAAGTGAATGAATCCCCTAAACCGTATGTGTAGTAAAATGGGCTGGAGAAAAAAAAATGCCTACTATAAGATGCTGTTCACAAAAAAATTTCAAGAGCAAAGAAGCTAACCTAGGATGTTAAATGACAGAATCATGTTTGCCTCTGGGCATAAAAGGGGTTTACCAGAAAGTCATTTTTCTGATGTGGTAGGAATGCACTTTTCATGTTTTCTTCTGGTGTTGATAGTGCATACCTACTACTATTTGAGAATATTCATTGAATTATGACATGGTTTGGCTCTGCATCCCCACCCAAATCTCACCTTGAATTGTAATAATCTGTACATGTCAAGGGCAGGACCAGGTGGAGATAATTGAGTTATGGGGGGGTTTCCCCCATACTGTTCCTGTGACAGTGAGTGAGTCTTCATGAGATCTGACGGTTTTATAAGGGGCTTTTCCCCCTTTTGCTCGGTACTTCTTGCTGCCACCATGTGAAGAAGGCCATGTTTGCTTCCTCTTCTGCCATGATTGTAAGTTTCCTGAAGCCCCTAGCCATGCTGAACTGTGAGTCCATTAAGCCTTTTTTTCTTTAGAAATTACCCAGTCTCGGGTGTTCTTTCATAGCAGTATAAAAATGAACTAATACAAATTGCATAGTTAAAACCATGACTTTCACTTATGTATGTTTATTTCAATAAAATTGCACAGTTCTATTTATAGCTCCAAAAGCATAGGCAAATGCATGCAAAATTAGTTCAATAATACAGGAAACTGCCACCCAAGCAGAGTTTACACAAACAGAACTTGTGAGAGTTTCATCGCTTATTCAGTAATAGGTTGTATTTCTGGTTTCACTGTTGGCAATCATAGAAGCTTCTCTTAATTGTTCCAGGACATCCACCTTTTAAATTCATCTGATTCTTTCCTAAATAACAGCATATGGAATTGTCCTGAATCAGAAGGTTTTCTTGAATAGTAGTAGAATCTTCTCATTTGTGTTTCAATTAGGATTCTGAATGAATTTAGATCTATTTTCTTTTCTAGGAATAATCTTTTACTAGAAGGCTTCTGTACTTTTCCTTCCCTGGAAACTCCAATTGGGTGTTTCCCACTGGACACAAGTGCTTCTCTCTCCTACACTGTAAACAGAAACAGAGATTATTTTTCTCAAGCTCAAACCATAGCTCTCATTTCCTTATTTCTCCAAATGTTACTGAATTACTCCTGAGAGTGCAACATGATGGGTTCCCTCTGTTCCATTTCTGGTCCAATTTGATTGAAATACCAATTAAGTACTTACAAGACCTTCTTTCTGTATTCTGGCTTGGAACAAATATGGCAGTTATTTTTCTCGGTTCTTAATAGGCAGTGCCTGGCCTTTAGCTCAAGGGTACCGGGAATTTTACTATAATATCAGCATGTCCGTTATCCAGAGTAATGTTTTAAAGATTAAACTGGGCTTACGTCATTTTCCCGAAGTAAATAATACTGCCTTCCACTGCTTTTTAGGTTTATACTCAAACTTCGTCTATATCATAATGACATATATTCTTTAATCAGTGTTTCTTTTTTTCTGAAGCCAGGTGTTACATTGTTTATCTGTTGTCTTCAATTTTTGCAATTATTTAAAAGTGGAAAGAATGGCACATTTAATACATATCATTTAATTTTAAGAAAAATCTAAGGCTGGTGCAGTGGCTCACACCTGTAATCATAGAAGGGACCCAGCTGTAGGAGGTAATTGAATCCCTGGAGCGGGTTTTTCCCATGCTGTTCTCATGACAGTAAATAAGTCTCACGAGATCTGATGGTTTTATGAAGGGGTGTTCCCCTGCACATGTTTTTTTTGTGTACTGCCATGTAAGATGTGCCTTTGTCCTTCCTTCATCTTCCACCATGATTGTGAGGCCTCCCCAGCCACGTGGAACTGTGAGTCCATTAAACCTCTTTCCTTTATAAATTACCCAGTCTTGGCTATGTTTTTATTAGCAGCATGAGAATGGATTAATCAGACCCTTTCAAAATGTCTCCATACAATTTGCAATACTCATGGACTGTGAGTATTCCCCAGCCTTAGAAATACAGAATTTCAACATGTATTCATAGAAATGTAGGCAGTTATTGGCATGTATTCTTAACCAGTTCAATCCTAGCATTTCACCCTCCAAATACAGAAGTATGTTTCTCTCCAAAGGTAAAAGAAAAATTTCCTGCATCACAGCAATGCTACTAACACATCAAATGAAAACAAAGTAAATTTTCCACTATCATAAAATGCCACTATTGCTATCCAAGTTTCATCAGAGGTATCCAATAAAATATCTCGCTTTACATTTGTTCTTTTTAGTTTCTTTTAACTGGAATAGCCACTCCATTCCCACTTTTATCTAATTTTATAATTTTTGGCAGGGAGGAGGGGTGACCTGACATGGCTTATAAAATGACTCTCACTTATCCTGGATGCATCTGATCATGCCTGCTGCGGTTAACATGTACCCATGCACCCTTTAATTCCTGTTGAGGTGAAAATTAGATCTAATGCATGATTGGAGTGAAGTTAGCTATCTGAACAGTGATGCCGTGCTGGCTCATGTCAATATACCAGAAGCTGTGATTGATATATCACTGGTGGAACCAGCTCAGTCATTTCACTTTGCAGATAATGATATCTTCTATTGAAATGCAGTACTTCTTTTATCAATAAGAGCTCACATCCCACTTCTGACATGGTTCCAAAATAACTTACAGGAAAAGGATATGCATGTATCTTTGCACAGAAAATAACAGTGCAAACAGCATATCTATGCCATGTGTGAATGAACATTTAAAATCCTTCTACACCATAATTAGAATCTGCCCTGTGATTTCATCATAGGCATTCAATATGACTATATTTTAGTGTATAATTATCTAACTAGCTGGAGGACTTATTTTACATAGGTAAAATAGTTCGTAAGGCTTAGAAGCCACATTAGAATCCTCACTTATGAACTCCGTAACTGAAAAAGAAAAAATGACACTTTGTAGCTTTCAATGTAATACAATTAATTTCAAATGACAACTCACAGTTTCTACTAATGTTTTTCCTTCTTTTGTTTTGTACCATACAGTTATAAACAGGTAGAGTCAGAAATGAATTAGAAGGCGAGAGCTCTTAGATGAAGAGTTATAAATAAGAGGTCATTTCCCTTCTCATAGCATCTGATAATTCTCAAAACGACATCCAAAAATTGTCATGATCAGAAAACTGACTTCCTTGATGTTGAGTCAGTTTTTGTCTAAACAGAGACTTCTACGTGGTTGTCTGTTCTACCACAGACATTTGACCATTAAGAGTATGAAGCTCAGAAGTTCAAAGTGGCATATTTGATAAAAATTTCAAGAGATTGCTTTTGGTATAGTTATATACTGGATTCATTTTTTTACTACATTTAACATGACATCTTCAAAAATACCCAAAATATTAATAGCTTACACATCATATTTGGCCTTGAAGTAAGTTCAAAGACTCTTTCAATTTGTAAAAAATTATTCTATTAACAAATCAATTATTTAATTAACAACTTCTATAAATACTAATACATTCATTAATTGCCTGAATAAGCATTGCAGAAAAATTCTTGGTTAGACTTTTACATGCATGAGATATTTTGTTTGATGAGACTGGCTTGATTTCTTCTGGCACTGGAGCAATGAATGCAAGATCTAGATAGAAAGTGTAAGGTCAAGTGTAAAATAAATTTGGGTTAGCTATTACATTCTGTTCTAGGCAATATTGCTCTATTTCATAAAATAAATGTGCATTTAGTTTTCTCTCACAAATATCAAGCATTCCAGCATTTCAAAAAATATATCTGGTTTCAACATTTTTTATTCATTTTCCATATAGCTAATGAGAAAAATGACTACCTTGAACCACTTTCCATACTAGCACTGAGGAACCCAACAATAAAAAAATCTTGATGTCTATTTAAAAGCAAAACAAAACAAAACAGGAAGGGGAATTAAAATGCACACGTCATGGAATCAACTCATGTGCCCTTCAAGAGTGGACTGAGTAAAGAAAATGTGGTACATCTAAATTATGGAATACTATGCAGCCATAAAAAAAGAATGCAATCATATCCTTTGCAGCCAAATGGATGCATCTGGAGACCATTATCCTAAGCAAATTAAAGCAGGAACAGAAAGCCAAACACTGCATGTTCTCACTTATAAGTGGGAGCTGAACATTGGGTGCTCACGGACACAAAGATAGAAACAACAAACAGTGGAGACCCCAAAAGTGGGGAAGGAGGGAGACCAGTGTTGAAAAACTTCCTGTATTAGTCCATTTTCATGCTGCTGAAAAAGACCTACCCAAGACTGGGAAATTTACAAAAGAAAGAGTTTTATTGGACTCACAGTTCCATGTGGTTGGGGAGGCCTCACAGTCATGGTGGAAAGTGAAAGACACATCTCACATGGCAACAGACAAGAGAAGAGAGCTTGTACAGGGAGACTTCCATTTTAAAACCATCTGAGAATCAAAAGTGTTGTAGAATTATAGTTTCATATCATGAAATTAAATAAAATGCTGCAGTGATGGGCATAGTTTTGCCAGTGGAACAAAATGGCCTTCCTGTATACTAGTCTTTTCTGGCATTAATTACAAGGAGGAGTTAAGCTATTATACATAGTGGAGTGTAGAAAGCTTGTTTTTTTGGCATTAGGGATGGCATGGGGGCTCAGGACCACAAAATTCTGTAACTGGAGAAAGCAACTGCTCAAAGGGTTTTTTCTAGTGAATGGTTTTCCATCTGTGGTTTTATCTGTCTCTTAAAAACTTCTTCCCCTTTTCCATTTCCTCTTCACTCTCACTGCCTGCTAAGGAGTTTCCACTTAAATTATGCATTATCTGCATCTCCAATGAGAAGAGTCTGTGAATTACAACATCTTTGAATTAAAAGTCTCCATCTTTATCGAATCAATAGCCTCTTACCTTGTGCCTGCAATGTCTAGCCCAAAGTCTGGCAGATGGACACATCTCTAACATACAAATATGTTTTTGCACTAATTTAAAAAAAAATTCATTGGCAAGACAAAAAGCACTTTAAAAAACCTCTTGATCGTATCTATAAATTGATTTTGGCAAAGTGCTGAAGGTCAATGCAGATCTTATGGCAAATGGCCAAGGATAGAGAATGGTTGTTCTCATTCTCTAATTTTGCGTGTAATAAAGTAAAACCATTTGACTCTGAAGCACCAAGTCAGACTCCCATTAGCATGTGTGGTATTAGCATGGTAGGGTAGTGCGACTGAAGATGTGGGGCACAATGGCCCTACTGGAAGGCATCCTTGCAAGTCAAGCTGGTCTCTCAGTCAACTGTAAAAAACATCTGATAATTGAAAGGATGAAAAGTCCCTTGTGATTTAAAATAAAGTCCAATGGTGAAGGGATGAGGTAATAAAAATATATTATTATGCATATTTATGTTATATATTATAGTATATATCATGTATATTTATTTATATAAATATATCACATATTTATATGTAACGTGCTTATAATTT